>NC_143586.1:22700158-22874171 GCF_048544385.1 Mastigoproctus giganteus
TTACAGTAAGCACTGGTTATTGTGATCGTGTTTGCGAATTTAATTTTGATTCTATTAAACGGCAATTCTAATAAGTGAAAATTGGAGAAATATTATCCACAGGCTATAAAAATTAAGATAAAAAGCACCAATTTACATTACCTTACCAATTAACAAAATTAAATGATACGTGAAAATTGACAAAAAAAACTGAATGATGAATCGATAAATGATCAACAAACTGAAGGCTGTCCAACTCAAAATTGAAAAAAAGTTAAGAGATATGGCAATAATGAAACAAAGTTTGAAATGGTGGGGCAAAAAATAAGTGATTATTTTCATTAAAGCCCTATACATATGTGCTATTGTGACTGAAAGTTCAATTTGTTTTGTTACCTATGAATAAAAATGCATAAGTACAACTTAGTGTTTTTATTTCTAAACTTACTAAACTTTTTTTTTTCAGTCTCCAGAACAGTATTTTTGATAAGTTTGAAAATCCGAACAAATTTGAAGTCTGAACTACCCCCCCAGTCCCAATTAGTTCAGATTATCGACATTCTTCTGTACAGTTTTATATATGTATAAATAATGAACTGAAAATAATAGAAATATAAACAAAATTATTAAAATTTGAATCGTCTTTTTTATATTTGCACTAAGTTTAATATTTCTTTGCAAAATTTATTTTTAAGTTAATTACATAAACACTTTTTAGTTTTGCTATGTCTGTCTGTATGCATGTTATACCACTAGTTTAGCTGAACTGATTTTGATGAAATATAATATTGGAAGTTCTGAGAGCCTTGTAATAGAGCTTCTAGTTATGAATTTTGCAGATATGCTTAAATGTTTTAGCAAAAGTTGTTTTTAGTAACTTACCCTATATTTTCTGATTTAATGTAGTTTGTAGAAGGGGGATAAAAATAAATAAATAAATGAAAAATAAAATGAAATAAAACATCATTTTCTAAGTCATGCATGACTTATAAGGATCGATCAGACCAAACCATAAACAGTTTAAATGGACTTAAAAAAAATGTCCTGTTTTGAATGCATTCTCCACTTTTCCAACCTCATTAAATTACAGTCTGGCTTTTTGTTGTTTTTTTTTTATAGGTGTTACAACATGTAAGATTACCTTTGATGAGTCCATATTATTTGCATGATCGTGTATCACCTGTGCCTGCAATTGCCCATTCGGCAGGCTGTCAGAGGCTCTTAGAAGAAGCTAAAACCTATCATTTGCTACCAGACAGGCGAAATCAACTCAATACTCCCAGGAAAAAGCCACGAAAATCAATGGGTAAAATATTTGTATAAATACTAACTGTGAACATGAAATTAAGTAACCTGATTAAAATTACAGTTTTTGGAAACTCTTCATGTTTATTGCTTGCACTTTTAATTTCAAAATGGGCATCATTATTGCTATTAATATTAGCTTATTTCTGAAGTTATACAATCCCTTTACAGCTATCTAGCTAGGAGGATGCAGGTTATGTTATACAGTATAGGGGCCAAAATACAATATTTATATACCGTATACAATTTATATAAAAGGATAATCATTAAAAATAATGAAAAAAAAAAAAAAGCAATATCATTTCAATATACAAATACACAAGATCATCTGACTTAAAATTTACATGCTTACTGTAAGTGTTAAATCTACACATAACTATTTACTTCATGAATATAGTTCAGTACAGCAGAGACTGCTGTGCCTAAAAGGTTTTGTCCAGTGTAGATCTGATCCTGAACCAATAACTATATTCCATGCAATGTTTAGAAGGCAAATCTGAGCTTGATAAGGATGCAAGTCCACAAAAGTGGCAGATCTGAAGGTTTTGTCATTGCTCAGCTTAATGTTATTAAGCCCGTTATTTGTATTAAGTACAAAGCTACCAAGTAATGATTGTTGATATAATTGTGTGAGGGCACTAGTAGAGGTAGTAGAGGTGTGTAGTTTGAACAAATTTAAGAAAGATATGGACAAATTATTTCAAGGAATGGGAAAATTAAGTTTTTTTTTTTTTTTTTTTTTTTGCTGGTGCTGTATTAAGCTTTGCTTCCTCGCAGCATGGTGCAAGGAAACAAAGCTATTTCAGTTGCTCGCTTGGTATATATGTATTTCATTTGAACCACATTATGAATATTTTCTCACGCCCCATATTTGTATTTATTGTAATGCAAGAGAAATTAATACCATTATTATTGAACACTGAAATAACATCTTTTTTTTTCAACAATACTCAATCTTTAAAATTGCAAAATTCAGATTTATGATTTAAGACTTGAGTTTAATAATGAAATATTAATCGATTTAATTTAAATATTGTGAAATCCTAATTCCTTAAATAAATCCTTAAAGAAAAAGAACATTAAATTGTGTTTGTATATATGTAAAATAAAATAAATATATAATATAATTACCATAATGATTTCGTAGGGTTAGTGGATGTAATTGTAGCTGTTGGTGGCGAAGATGATAAGGTGGTTTTGCGAAGTGTGGAATGCTTTGATCCTCTGAGGGGAAAATGGCTGAGTTTAGCATGCTTGCCATTTGCTGTTAGTAAGCATGGACTAGTTGTTACAGGTAAGAAAGGACTTTTTAATATGCAAATTAAAGAGATGTATAGATTAATTTGAATTTCTTTACAGTGCTATAGGATTGCATTTTATTAGTTGAACATAAGTCAAAGCCTTCAGGTCGACAATGTGTCCTTGATGTTGGTCTTCAGTGGGAGCAGAAAGATCTCTGCGATCAAAGTTGAATGTTTAAAGTTTAAAGTTTCTTTATACTTTAAAGAAATCAGTTCAAACAAACTTTAAGAAAGTAGATTTTAAAGAACTGCTTTCTTTAAAATCTTTTGACATTTTTAAAAATCTTAATGAGATCTACCCCCCTGGATGGGGGGGAGACCTCATTATACAATATTTATAAAGTATTATGTAAGAACAGTAGGTATGGATAACTTAAAGAAGATTTAGCTAATAATTAGAGGGCTCATGCAATAAAACTGTCACAATTTTATTTTAATTATTAATAATACAGGTGTATGTCTGAAATACGAAATACGATCTTCTGTTTTCCTGAATTGTTGCACAGCATTACTGCATAGGATGGCTACTGCCAACAGTATATAAAACAAGAAAAATAAAGTTAAAAATAAAC
The DNA here is from genome assembly GCF_048544385.1 of Mastigoproctus giganteus. NCBI lineage: Eukaryota > Metazoa > Arthropoda > Arachnida > Uropygi > Thelyphonidae > Mastigoproctus > Mastigoproctus giganteus. Next base: position 22,703,316 of record NC_143586.1, read on the forward strand.
ACATCAAGAAAAATCTTTGCAAAATCATAATCTCGAATTGCGCTTCTTCTCTGATCTGCTAGTGTTGGAAAAATAAAAGTAAAGTGAGAAATTCAATTGAAATGGGGGAAGAGGTGGGGCAGTTGTACCTAGTGTTTCCACAAAGTTACCCTTCTGAGTACCAGCCATATCTAATTCTTCTTAAATTTGTTGATTAATTGAGAAGAGATAATAAAATAATAGCGTAATAATCTTAAGAATTTTAAAACAATTTCTGAGAAAATAATCATCTTAAAATATTCAAGTCTGTTGGTCAAACTAAAAATGCTAGTTGGATTAACAGCTTGCAAAATTCAAAACTTCATTTTGATTCCTGTGGCTTGTATGGCAAAAGAAAATTACATAATAAGCAGGTGATGAAATAACACATCTGAAGTTGTTCAAATTCTTTATTAGGCTCTCTCTTAATTGGTACAAAGTAATATTTTATCTTTGCAGGTGGGTATAGCAGTTATAACTTCAGAAGGAATAAATCAGTCCATGTTTACATATTCAACTAATAACTATAATTATCTTAATTAGAATGATGAAGCTGTCTTGTACCCAAATTCTTAATGACCTGAAAAATTTGAAATCTTAAGTTTAGTTTGTGTGAATTAAAAAAAAAGTTGTTTAACATTTTATGTGTTATCTATGTGGGATCATCTATATAGAAATTAAACTTATAAATGCTGCTATACCATGATAAATACCAGGAGATTTATTTATCAGCATAATGTTACAATTTTCCTGGCACCTTGGTAACATGCAATTACAAACAGGATTTGTAACCTTTCTTTGGTTTTTTTTTAATATAAATTTTGCTAATAAAACTAATAGTCCTTTCAGTCTGTTATTTTATACTGCTGCAGCACCATGCTATGAAAAAACTATTCATATTTTGGTGATATACAAAACAAATTATTGTGAAAATTTACTTGTACAATATCCAATTACATAGGATAAAAAATATCAAACAAGAAGTAATAATATATGTAAATATAGTATATGTAGTGTGTGTGTATGTGTGTGTTATATTTCTGAAGAGCTAAAACCTTTACATGTATTATAGGTCAGAATATGTTGTATATGGCTGGAGGAGAGTTTCCTGATGGTTCAGCTAGCAGATCTATGTGGAGATATGATCCTATTTTTGATACCTGGCAGGAAATGGCTGCTATGAATGTTGCACGATCAGAATTAGGTTTGCTGGAGTTTCCTGATAATATTTTTAAGTCTCCATTATCAGAGCTCACATAAAATAAGATGAATTTGCATTTGTTGAAATTAATCATGCTTATATGAGCCCTGATTGACTATCATATTTAATTACTTTTTTTTTTACTATATTTTTATCATTAGCATAAAACTTTAACATATATGAAACTATATATATATATATATTTTTTTTTTTATGTGAACCCCAAACACGAGAGGTATTAGAACCTATAGTACTTAGTACCGTGCTTGGGTTGGATGTTGAGAAGACGAAAGAAGATATTTGTTGACATTGGACTTGAACTTCTGTAGATTGTAATTTTCAGGAAATACGTATGAAGGAAGGTTGTTCCAGAAAACGGCAGTTGAATGAATAAATGAGGAAGATGAAAAGTTGGTTCTGTGGGTTTGAAGTTGGACAGTAAATGGATGTTGGCTGGTGGCGGCACGTGTTTGGACTGTTTTGAAAGAGAGAGCGGGAATTATAGAAGCCAATTCAGAAGAACAGTGCCCATGGAAGTATCTGTAGAAGAGGCATGCAGCAGAAACAGTACGTCTATGAGAAAGCGAGTGGAGAGACTCTGTTAGAGATGAATCATTAATTAACCTAACTGCCCTCTTCTGAATGGAATCAAGAAGCCTGAGAGAGGTTTTGGGGGCACAATCCCAGATGTGGGAACAATATTCCATGGCAGGGCGGATTGGCGATTTATACAGAGTGAGCAGCTGTTTGGAAGAAAAGTAACGCCGAGAGCGAAAGAGAAAACCAAGTTTTTTAGATGCAGAGGAAGCAATATTTGTAATGTGCTTGCGCCAAGAGAGATCAGAAGTCAGGGTAATCCCCAAAAGAGATATATCGTTTTGCCTAGAAATCGGAGTGTCCCTAAAGATAAGCATAGGAGCAGACGAATCCTTTTTGCGAGATATAAGACAAGACTGAGTTTTAGAAGGGTTGAAATCAACTAAGTTGTCTTTGCCCCACTGGAGAATTACCTGAAGATCGGCATTTAAGGAATTGGTAGCAGATTTTCGAGAAGTTGAAGCTGATTGAGCAGGACAATGTTTCTCAAAATGGAAAGTGGAATGCAATGTACTATCATCGGCAAAACTATGGATAGGATTTCCAGTCAATGGAAGAAGGTCATTAATATACAGAGGAAAAGAGGAAAAGAGTGGGGGACACCGGCATTAATGGAGAAGTTAGAAGACAGAGAGCCATCTACCATCACCCTCAGTGAGCAATCAGAGAGAAAACTGGATAACCAATTACTAAAAACAGTTGGCAAACCATAAGATCGAAGCTTGTTTAGAAGACCTTTATGCCAAAAATATTATTATTATAAATATTATAAATATTTATTAATATTATAAAATATAAAAAAATATTATAAATATTATTATAATATTAAATATATATTATTAAATAAAGCAGTATTTTAAAACAGTTTGCATGTGTTTAGGGATGGATTGATAGACATCCCAAAAAAAAATTTTCTAATCTTAAGTTGGTCATTCCTTATCACAAGTTTGAGCATTTGCAACTAATCATGGCATGTTGAATGTCAGAACCAATGAGAACTGCCATATACTGTTTGTATATGTTGGATCAATTTTGACAGAAATCATATTAATCTTATTTCGTTACCAGATACTGGTAACGATACTGGTGTTCCAATTGAGAGTGATGTGACTCATTGATGCCTTGCTGTTGAATAAATGAGATGTCAAGAGCAACTACTTGTATTTCACCGAACTTTTCCATTGAATTAGTCCATAAATGGGTAACGTAAGCCAGAATATCACCAGTAGATCGACAATGACGAAATCCATACTGGCGATCATTGATCAGACAGAAGGTTTCTAGGTAGTTTAAGAGTTGGCGGTTAATTGATTTCTCCATTACTTTAGAAAGAGTAGAAGTAATTGCAATGGGACGATAATTGGATGGGAGGGATTTGTCACCCTTTTTAGGAACTGGCTGGATATGAGCAAATTTCCAAGCAGAAGGAAAAACACCTTTGGAATAAGAAAGTGAAAAAAGGCAGCAAAGAATAGGAGTAAGTTCAGGAGCACAGGTTTTGAGAACAAGTGGAGAAATACCATCAGGACCTGGAGCTTTCTTAGCATCAAGAGTCATCAAAATCCTTCTGATATCCTTTTGACAGAAGACCACAGGTGGCATTGAATGGAGCGTGTTGGGAATGGTTGGAGGTGTTTTACCAAGATCATTAATACATGAGCTGGAAGAAAAATGGGATGCTAGCAGGTCAGCTTTATCCTTGGCTGAAGTGACAACAGAACCATCTGGTTTGGACAGAGGTGGGAGCAGAGATGGGCAAAAGTTGTGGCCAATAGCTTTGGCAAGAGACCAGAATGCTCGGCTACCATTAGGGCAAGAAGCAAGTTTTCTACTCTTAGCCTGTTCAAACTCTAGTTTGGACTGATTAATAACTGCTTTACAATTGTTGCGAGCTTTGGTGTAGGCAGAAAATGAAACTGGAGAATTAGAAACAAGCCATTTACGATATGCAACATTCTTCTCTTGAACAGCCTTAGCACATTTATTGGAAAACCAAGGTTTAGATAAAGGACGAGATTTTAAAGTGGAGTGTGGGATAAAGGATTCCATTCCTGCAAGAATAATTTCACTGACACGATCTGAGCAAACGTTGACATCAGAAGTTTTGAAACAGTAATCTGATCAAGGAAAAGAAGAAAAGAAGTCTCGCAGGTCATCCCATTTTGCATTCTTGTAATGCCAAACAACACGAGGTTGGGAATAGCCATGAGATAAAGGTTGCATTGGAGAAGAGACAATCACCAAGTTGTGATCTGAAGTGCCTAAAGGACCTCTCACTTCGACCATGTACTTAGAAGGGTTGTTTGTGAGAAAAAGATCAAGCGTATTGGCTGTATGATTAGGATTGTCCGGTATTCTTGTAGGTAAATGAACTATCTGTGCCAAGTCATTAGTAATTGCAAAAGCAGTTTATTAAATTAGCAGTATATTATTAAATATTAAATATTATTATAATATTAAATATATATTATTAAATAAAGCAGTATATTAAAACAGTTTGCATGTGTTTAGGGATGGATTGATAGACATCCCAAAAAAAAGTTTTCTAGTCTTAAGTTGGTCATTCCTTATCACAAGTTTGAGCATTTGCAACTAATCATGGCATGTTGAATGTCAGAGCCAATGAGAACTGCCATATACTGTTTGTATATGTTGGATCAATTTTGACAGAAATCATATTAATCTTATTTTGTTACCAGATACTGGTGTTCCGATTGAGAGTGATGTGACTCATTGATGCCTTGCTGTTGAATAAATGATTCTGAGATCACACTATTGACTGATATAAAAACTTTTGCTTCTGGAGTAGTTGCATTCTTTTAGCTTCTAGCATTCTTTATTCTTATTATTATTTATTTTTTGGCTTTGGCCAGCTGGCTCAGTGAACAGAACTCTTGGATAATATTGGCTTGAATGATCAAGGCCCTGCTGATAAACAGTATCCATAATGGTAAAATGCCAGAAGTTCAAAGATTTATCTCTTTCTTAGAACTCTTATCAAGATTTTGGTTTCATGAAATTAAGTGTATGTGTGAACGTACACACACACACACACGTACACACACACACGTACACACACGTACACACACACACACACGTACACACACACACACACGTACACACACACACGCACGCACACACACACACGCACGCACACACACACACACACACACAGCCAGCCAGCCAGCCAGCCAGCTGACCAGGCCTACAGCTAAAAGCTGTAGGTTTGGTCAGCTGTCTTGACATCTCACAGATTCAGCTGACTATGTTGTTTGTATAAATGTTAAACCTGGTTTTTTATTTGTGTAGAATTTATTTAGTGTAATCAGCAGTAACAAGAATTTACATTATATTTCTCTAATAGAATATATTACAGATATACTTAATTGTAGATTTTCTCTTGACAGTATATTTTTAAGTTAGTTGTATTTTTTTATTTTCTGTTTTTTTTTTAAATAGTTGATTAAAGTTTTGCACTCAAAAGTAAAAAAAATATTGTTTAGGTTTAGCAACATTGGATGGGTATATCTATGCTGTTGGTGGCTGGGAAGGAGTGTCAAGGCTATCTAGTGTTGAGCGATTTGATCCAGCAACTAATAAATGGCAGTTTGTTGCTCCAATGAAAATTTCTCTTACTAGTCCAGCTATTGTTGCTCATCAAGGGCTTCTCTATGTAACAGGTAATTTTTTCATTGAAATAAATTTGCTCTGTAAATATTTTTAATTATGCATTTGCACTCTCTCTCTCTCTCTCTCTCTCTCTCTCTCTCTCTCTCTCTCTCTCTCTCTCTCTCTCTCTCTCTCTCTCTCTCTCTCTCTCTCTCTCTCTCTCACACACACACACACACACACACACACACACACACACACACACACACACAACCAGTAATGGCAGTTGTACTTTCAAAAAATACTTTATTTATAATTTAATGCAAGCAAGAACAAATACATTTCTTAAAATTATCAAAATGCTACATTTGCTGTTCATCTTATTTTTATTGAAACCTGGATATATTATTAATGTATCAGGTATTCATTATGTTAATGATTTTATTATTCAAGGAAAAATGTACTCTTGGGAATCAACAAAATGGAACTTAATAAAAGCTTTTTTGCTTAGTTACATAAAAAAGTATTATAAATAAGAGAATTCTGGGATATCCATTTTTTTATGCACTAAACCAGTGGTTTTCAACCGGGGTGCCGCAACAACATTCCAGGGGTGCCACGTAATTTGGGTTTAAGTTACTTAAACTTATTATTATTTTTTAATTTATATATTTATTTCAAAAGGTGTACAGTATCTTTTTAATTTTGTGGTGATCTATAATTGACATTTACTTAGTACCTCTATATAAAGAATAAAATTATATACTGTATATATATAATTTGTATTATGAATTGTACTTTTTATAATTATATTATTATAGTAAATATCATATAACATATGTATTTTTTAATATTATATATATATACACACACACACACACACACACACACACACACACACACACACACACACACACACACACACACACACACACGGAGAATCGGATCTAACATGCAGAAAATTGAGTAGGGGTGCCGCAAAATAAAATAAATTACTTAGTGGTGGGGTGCCGTTATTAAAAGGTTGAAAACCACTGCACTAAACTACGAAAAGAAAAGAAATCAGTGCCTTTTCATTTTGAAAAGGCATTGATTTCTCATTTCATGAGCTATTATAACAAGGCTTTTTTAATTTACTAAATTAGATTTCTTCACATAATTTGGCATGTCTTGTTATCACTGATTTGTCAAGTGCAGCACTGATGGGAGATGCTTAGTTTGCCAGTGATCAGAGGAATATAAATAACATTATATCCCTCTTAAAAGAAGTACTGTTTATTTATTTATAATGCAATAGTGAAGTTGCATTATATATATATATATATAATAAAATTCTCATATATATATATATATATATATAATAAAATTCTCATTTTAATTAAAAATGTTTAGTAAATATTCTGCTGCTCAAGAAAACAAGTCTCCTTGTGTGTTTTTTTTTTTTTTTTTCATATATTGGTTGGACTCAGGACTGGCTTAAGAGGCAAGCCAATGTGGCACTGGCTCAGGCAAAGTTCAGGGAGGGGGACAAAAATTGCAAAAGCAACAGAAAAAAAAAAGTATTTCTAATTAACAAGAAACGAGTTTAAAAATGGAATTTTATATAGAAAATTAGGGTACAAATTTATGCAAAAAAACTATTAGTAAGTTTATCTGCTGCTTGATTGTTTGGTACAATATTTTGAGCCAAATAAACATCAAGCGTTATGCAATTTGAATATGTCATAAGTTGTCTCCCTGCTTTCAAAATCAGTGATAGATTTAAATTCTCTGTAGACAATGCAAAATAAGTCAATTGAATTGGAAATTGAACCTGAATTTGAGCAAACAGAAATTTGCCACTGAAAAATAATGTTTGATAATTACACACAAAGGTGATGTTGGGACAATGGAGAAGGAAATTTTTAGGCTCCACTTTGTCAACATTTTAGACAAGTAGTCCAGTGATTGAAAGATTGGTTTGAGTTAATTGTAAAGCATAATCACTTCTAATTTCTGTATAATTTGAATTATGTACATTGCCACAGAAATGAGTGACAATTGTATGGATTTAGAAATTCAGAAATTCTTCTTGCAGATAGTTATCAGAGAGTCATCTCCAGTGTCAAAGAATTAAAATATTTGCAAAACAATTTTGAAAATCTTGTAATTCTTCATTTCTTCATTGAAAATCTTGTAATTCTTGTTCTCAAACAGTTGGACAGCATCGTTGGCAAAGTGCTGAGAATTCTTGCATCATTGCTAGTGTCATTGGCCACCACAGAATGGATCCTTTTCAAGATGAAGTTAATCAAACTTAGCCCACTTCCACAATGACACAAGATATCAGTATATGGGTTGGCAACTTTATTAATTGAATATGCCATCATTAACAATCATTTCATCCATGAAATGATCCAAAGATTTGCAGTTGTTAAGGTTGCAAATCTGTGGATCACTACAAAAGCTATGGGGGCTGTAGAATAAAGAAATCATAATTTTTTTTTCACAACATATCTTTATTAGCCCCTTCATGGATTATCCTGGGATATCTTGTTTTTAGTTTTAAAAGTTATTTGGAACTACACGAAATATCTCGGGATACAATAATACCCGAAGCAAACAATAATACGTCCAAATTTAGGACTGAAATGTATTCTCTCTGTCATTTATATGGCTAATTTTGCATTAGGCAGGTAAATCCCGAGTTTTCTCAGGATTTTCTTACATCTGGCAGCAAAGGACTGGCTTTAGTTTTACTTATATCGCACAGCAATGTCAGAACAGTAGCACGCATTCCTGTGCGGCCAGTAAGCAAAACATAATTTGCCGTCCTAAATGCAGAATACTGAACCCATGAAAATAATTCACAAAAACAATATTGAAAATTATTTCGGCGCCCTCTTGAACTACTGCCCGTAAGTGATGCTTACCTTGCCTGTCCACTTGTGGTGGCTGTGTGTCAGAATATAGTTAGTTCGTGATTACTGCTTGTGGCGGGAGGTTACTGCTTGTGCGTTCCACTTGCTTTTTTAAATTTATTTATATAATGAGTAATGAAGACTTTTTCTGTGCCTTTCTTTTAGCTCAACTGCTAATTTATTAAAAAAATCTGTATAATTTGCACACTTTTTGGCGTACATGAGATAACTCGGGATAGCCCAAATGGGTGTCCAAATGGAGTAATTATCCCATGTATTTTCTTTGAAAAAATTAATAAAAAATACAAAAAACTATACAATGAGTATCCGCATGATGTATACTTTTAATCTGTAAAATAAAAAAAGTCAATCTATTACGGCACATTTTCTGGAAAAAAATGTTCCAGGAAGGGATTAATCATCCACATTTTGATGGTCCTTTTCAAAGTAGTCCCCATTTGAAAAAATGCACTTATTCCAACATTTCTGCCATTCTTCAAAAACACGGTGGAAACCATTTTTTGACATGCATTTCAGAACCGTCTATGATGTCTTTATGACTCCTTGTGACAACTAGAAACATTTTCCATACAACACCTTCTTTAACTTTGGAAATAAAAAAAAAATTACATATTGCAACGTCAGGGCTTTAGGGTGGATGAGGAACACATTTGACATTAATGCTGACTACTTTTACAGTATGAGCAATGTGAGGTTTCACATTGTCATGATGCAGCACCCACCTGCATGCAGTTGTTGTTCGCAATGAATCTGATCCCGCAAAGTGTGCAGTACAGTTTTATAGTAGGGTCCCGTAACAGTTGTATGATATAGCACAACATGCTGGTAATACAATGGGGAATACAATGTGTATAGAAAGGATAGACAGGACAGGAGGGGAGGAGGGGTTATGCTATTAGTTAAGAAACACAAAGTCCAAGGAAGTGAAGCCAGTCGACATCGATGGACAGGGCAGTGTCGAGTCAGTTTGGTGTGACATAAGCATAGGGAAATCAAAATTGAGAGTAGGAGTGTGCTATAGGCCTAATGACTCTGATGAGTATAATAAGATATTGTACAGGGAAATAGAGTGGGCCAGTAAATCAGAGAGTCTTATAATGGGGGATTTTAATTTCCCAGATATTGACTGGAATTTGTGGGTTGGTCACTCGCACACTAGCAAGGCTTTTGTGGATTTATTGGATGATTGTTTTCTACATCAGCATGTTCGTGAGGCAACAAGAGGGAGCAATACTCTTGATCTGATTATCAGTAGTGATTCTTCATGCATTAAGAATCTGCAGATAAATGAACCACTAGGTGGCAGTGATCACAGTGTGTTGAAGTGGGATTTACTCAAGGAAGTAACTACCATCAGAGGTAAAGGGAAGGGTTTTTGTTTTCGTAAAGGCGACTATGATGGTCTGAGACAGTATTTAAATTCTATACAGTGGGACCGGGACCAACTGATGATATTACCAACAGCAAACTCAAAATGAGAAGCATTCAAGGAACTAATCTTGGAGGCTACCAGGCTTTACATACCAACTAAGAAATATTGTTCAAGGTTTAGGCCTAAAGGGTTGTCAGATGAACTAATGAGACATGTGGCAGAGAAGAAAAATGCATGGGATACATACAAATTAATGGGTGACATGGAAGCCTATGATAGATATAAGTTGGTCTGTTACCAAGTCACAAAGGAGATTAGGCAGGCAAAGGCAGACTACGAAAAATCCTTTGCAAAGGATGCAAAGAAAAACAGAAAAGAGTTCTTTACATATTTAAACTCAAGAAGGAAAGGGATGAATCAGATTGGTCCACTGGATATTGATGGTTCAACAGTTGAGGATCCTGCTCAGGTGGCTAACAATCTAAACGAGTATTTTGCATCTACATTCACGCATGAGGAGTTATTCAGGAAGGAGAATGATGTAGGTAAAGTAAACATTGGCAGTGAGCTGGATGATTTTGTAATAACTGAGAGGAAAGTGGAGGAGAGATTGTTGAGGATAAACATAAAAAAGGCACCTGGGGTGGATGGGATCTATCCAGTTATATTAAAGGAGGCAGCAAAGAAAGTAAGCAAACCCCTAGCCATAATTATGAGAGCTTCTTTGGACTCAGGGGAGGTACTCATAGACTGGAGATGTGCAAATGTAACCCCAATTCACAAAGGAGGATCAAAGGCTGACACAAGTAATTATAGACCTGTTAGTTTAACTTCTGTTCCAGGTAAATTAATGGAGGCACTGGTTAAAGAAGCACTGCAGGATCATCTAGACAAGAATTCAGTTATAGCTCAGACACAGCATGGTTTTGTTAAGGGCAGGTCTTGCCTGACCAATTTGATTGGATACTATGATGTAGTCACAAAAGAACTGAATGCAGGGAATAACTTTGATATTATATATTTGGATCTTAGAAAGGCTTTTGATAATGTTGCACATGGAAGACTGCTGCACAAATTGGAGCAGTGTGGCATTGGAGGCAAATTGCTGCTATGGATAAGGGGATGGTTGAGTGGCAGAAGACAGAGAGTGGTAATCAATGGACACTGCTCAACGTGGACTAATGTTATTAGTGGATTTCCTCAGGGTTCAGTGTTGGGTCCGTTGTTGTTTTCGTGTTATGAATGATATTGATGATGGGATATCAAGTTTAATGTCCAAGTTTGCAGATGATACAAAGGTTGGCAGGGTTGTTAAGGACACTACTGCTATGCTGCTGCAACAGGATCTGGAAAGGTTGAACAGATGGGCTGAGAGGTGGCAATGAAGTTTAGCATTGACAAATGTAAAGTACTACATATGGGAAACAGTAACCCCAGAGCAACGTATCAACTCTGCAGTACTACACTGACAGTGGTGGAGAATGAAAAGGACCTGGGGGTAATTGTGCAGGCAGATATGAAGTTCTCTGAGCAGTGCAGACGAGCTGCAAGAGTAGCTCATGGTGTCTTGTCAATGATATACAGTAATTTTTCTAGCAGGGATAAGGAGGTGATTATTCCCTTGTATAAGGCAATAGTTAGGCCACATCTTGAGTACTGTCTACAGGTTCGGAGGCCTCATTTCAAGAAGGATGTAGAGCTGCTGGAACGGGTACAGAGAAGGGCAACAAGATTAGTGAATGGAACAAAGGGTTGCTCTTACGAAGAAAGGCTTAAGTTTTGCAAATTACAGAGTCTGGAGACTAGGCACCGGTGAGGTGATCTGATAGAGGTGTATAAGGCTTTGAATGGTTTGAGCATGCTCAATGCCAATGGGATTCTTCATCTTGCTCAGAATAATCACCTGAGAGGGCATAAATTCAAATTGAGGAAGGACGGATGTCGGATAGATGTGCGGAAATTTGCCTTTGGCCAGCGGGTGGTTGGTTGGTGGAACCGACTTCCATCGCTTGTTGTTGAATGCAGACGAGCTGCAAGAGTAGCTCATGGTGTCTTGTCAATGATATACAGGAATTTTTCTAAAAGGGACAGGGATGTGATTATTCCCTTGTATAAGGCATTGGTCAGGCTACACCTTGAGTACTGTATACAGGTCTGGAGGCCTCATTTCAAGAAGGATGTAGAGCTGCTGGAACGAGTACAGAGAAGGGCAACAAGATTAGTGAATGGAACAAAGGGTTGCTCTTACGAAGAAAGGCTTAAGTTTTGCAAATTACAGAGGCTGGAGACTAGACATTGGCGAGGTGATCTGATAGAGGTGTATAAGGCTTTGAATGGCTTGAGCATGCTCAATGCCGATGGGATTCTTCCTCTTGCTCAGAATAATCACCTGAGAGGGCATAAATTCAAATTGAGGAAGGACGGATGTCGGATAGATGTGCGGAAATTTGCCTTTAGCCAGCGGGCAGTTGGTTTGTGGAATAGACTCCCATCGCTTGTTGTTGAAGTTGATAGCCTAAACAAATTTAAGGCTCAGCTGGACAGGTATTTCGAACGAATGGAGGGGTGAAATGGGAGTAGTGGTTGTTTTTTTTTTTTTTTTTTGGCTGATGCTGAATAAGCTTGCTTTCTTGCATCATATGCCTCTACTAATGCTAATGCTAAACCATTCCTTGAATGTAAAAAAAAAGGGATGACCATAATCTTTCTTCAACTTTTGCTTTTTCCGGGTGTTGATGATGACATAGACTTCTAGCAGAGCTTTGTTGCTATTCCCTGGGTTGAAATGATAAAGCCATGTCTCATCCGCCATTATCACCTTGTGCAAAATCTTACCATTTTCAGTAACCATCCATTGCAGCTTCTGACAAACCTCCATTGCAAACTTGCTGTTGCTCAGGTGTGAGTAGTCTTGGAACCCAGTGTGCACATATGTGTTATATGAAAATGGTCATGGAGAATACCGTACATGCTTCCTACTGATATTCTCAACATCTCTGCCTTACTGTTATATGACAATCCCCATGACACTTATTCTATCAATTATTTCATATGCTGATGACCTAATGATATATTACATCTTACTAGACTTTAAAATGGTTTTAATTAATAGCTGTATTTTTCCTTTACTCTAATAAGAATTATTTTTCCCATTTTTTTGATCTCAAAATCAATGCACAAATGTAAACAATGTAGGTAATCTCTAGGTGTAGCTATAACTGGTAGATAATAATCACAATCTGTTTCTGATTGTTATGGTTTCATTTTCATGTACAGTTCAATATATTCTATTAGTCATTGGCTTGTGTGCATATACAATATTTTTATTATTTAATTAACTTTCCTGTGCATGGCTTTTACACATTATTTTGGCTCATGGCACATATACCTGACTGCTCATATATTTATACTAAGTTTCTTCTCTATTTGCTTCATTTATCCTATACTTGTTATTAGGTTTAACTGTTTTCTACTTATTTGTCATATGTCTTTTTATAATTGTGCTAATATCTAAGTCTTTACTAATTAGATTAATGTGGTCTGTGATTTAATTCCACAAAAAGGCAGTATGTGATTTTTATATAAGCCTGTCTGGCCTTGAGTCATTCAACGTAACACATGAGAATGGATGGATGTGCATTGTATAGCATTCTCATGTAATAAACTGATATTTATTTATTTATTGTTAAAATATAAAATAATAATAATGACATTTAATATTACTATATAAAGCTCCACCTCGAGCAAAAACTTCTTTGCAGCTATAAATAGGCCAGTATAGCAGGTTAGAAACTTTTTCTGGTTATACAAAAGCATATATGAAATGTAAACAAAAAAGTTTAGAGACTGACTGTGTATCTTGACATTGTGACATTGTTACTATGTATAGATGAGTCATCTAGACATAGTAACACCCCTACACACTCTATCACTGTGGAGTGCTTTGCCATAATCACTCGATTTAGCTCCTATGATTTTTTTTTTTCCATTCAGACTGATGATTCACACAGGCATCAGTCTGAAGTTGTACACGTTGAATAGATATTTTATGTATTTTGTTTCTTTTTAAAATGAGTGATTTTTACTGATCAGAGAGTTTGCACAAATTTTGTTTAAATTAGGAAAAAGTACAAGAAAATCCTGTGAAATGTTAAAAACAACTTTTGGATAAAGATTCTATATGTTGTTTGAAGTCTTTTCATTGGTTGTTTGCAAAGTTTAACAAAGGCTCTTTTGTCAAAGATGGACAAACAGCCTTTGTTGTAAATTATTTTTAACACAAGATTTGAGAATACAATACAATTCAGCATTTGCCTTGCATGCTCACTGATTATCACAGAGAGTGGCAAGTTCTTGCATATTGGGATATTGCATCTTGCATATTGTCAACATGCTGCTGCTGACTCACACTTTGTTTCTTTCATCATCAATGAGATATTTTTGGAGTATGGCTATGACCTAGAAACAACAGCCTGTTCCTTTCAATGGAAAAGTCTGTCTTCTCCAAGACTCAAAAAAAAAAAAAAAAAAAACCCAAATCAATCTTAATCAAATGTGAAGTTCATGCTTATTATATTTTTTGACTTACAGGATTTTGTTCATTATGATTTGTCCTATATGGTAAAACAGTGGACTAGGAATACTAAAAAACAGTTGTAGTGGTTTTATGACACTGTCCAAAGAAGATGGCCAGAAAATTGGATTTCAAGGGAACTGGTCCTTGCATCATGACAACACCCCTGCACACCCAGCATTTTTTATTGAAGAATTTCTGGTGAAGTACTCAGTTGTTGTGGAGTCCTTTGTCATACTCACTAGATTTAGTTCCCTGTGATTTTTTTTATTTTATTTTATTTTTTTATTTTTTTTTTGTTTCCTAAGCTTGAAACACCTTTTAAAAGGTTGAAGATTTGTCATGATTGAGGAAATTATTCAAAACATAACTTAAATTCTCCTTGAAAATGTATACACAGATTCTGAAATTTCTTTGCAACTTTTGAAAAACCTGAATGACTTATTTTGTAATTGTTAACAGTTCCTACTAAGGAGATCCATCCAAATAGTTGGTAAGCTTCATCCTTCCCAAAATGTTAGTTGTCCCCCGACTTTTTTGATCGCACCTCATATGTTGCATTAGCCTATATATTATTAAAATGCTTTTAATATCTCCTGTGATATGCCATAATTGCATATTTAAGGTGGTGCAGTACTTGAAGATGGAGATGGAATTGATTTAGTGCAATGTTATAACCCCAGACTTAATATATGGATGGAAATGGCTCCAATGCTAATTGCTCGTTCTGGATCTGCAGCATGTGTAGTAAAGGATTTCATTTATGTTATTGGTAAGTACTTGTTTTTAATGGTGTTTTAATGAAATTGTGTTAGACCTTCTTGTCTAGAGACCAAGCATGTGCTGAGTTGTATTTTTTGGATTTTGTGTCCTAAGATTAGCCTGTACTTAAAATACAGGGTAATAATCAATAGGACTAGTAGCTCTCCTAGAGACATATTAAAAAAAAAAGCAAATAAGAATATTAATCACCATGTAATTTTATTACAATATGACAATACATTATATAAATTATGCTAAGAATGCTCTCCACCTCCATTAACACTAGAACCACTGGCTAGCAAAAAATACCCGAAACTGCTGTTACCAGTCATTTTGAACTAGAACTGTAAAAATTGCTGAAATACCTTTCCATGTATAAAGTTTCACGCAGACTAAATTAAAATGGCATTGTGCATTAATATATGTACATGCTGAGACCTGAGTGGCATGCACAGATGTGCAGACATAGGCACCTGAGCATGTACTTGCACAAACCATTGGGTGATTTGAATCAGAAATGTTTGTCACAAGGTAAATAAATTCAAAAACTTGATTAACTATATAAAAATTAGCTAATTTTATCGAAATGAAATTTTGCAAATCAAATTGACTGCTTTGGCAGTTTTAGGTATACAGCTAAAATAAAATTTTAAAGAAAAATGTGTGCAAAGTTATTTGCAATTGTTCATGCTGTAAGTTAATGGAAAGTTAAGAAATTACATGGACTCACACCTATGTAGTTAAAAGGGCTGCAAAACTGCAACGGTTTAAAGTAGGCAAATGGACAAATTGACCATTGCAGCAATTCTAGCGTCAAAATTATCAAAGCAGTGTGAAAAAAAAATGAAAATCAACAAACACTTTTTCCAGGCTAGAGATAAATTATGAGCATGTAAATTATAAGAAACTGCTGTAGATGTGATTTGTATTTCAGAAACAACTGTGGATCAGAGAATCATGGCACTTAGTATACCAAAGTTTCCTAGGAATTTAGTTGACACCTTTGAATATAGCCAAGTGTTTTTGGTTCTATCTAATTTGAGTCACCAAATTAGGGATCTGGTACTGAATTTGTATGCAGTGATTGGTAATCAAAAAGGACTGAAGTAGCTATTATTATTCTTGATAACTTCTCATCTTTTGCTCACCTGCAGTAAATTACTCTTCTCCTGGTGGTAAAATAGTCTAATTTCCTAACTTTTAGATCCACCTTATGCGGAATAAGCCAAAAAATCATTATTATGTTTATTTGTTATTTTCTGTATGAGCTAAATTTTTTTTTTTTTTTTTTTTTTTTTTATGAAAATCCCAAACACGAGAGATATTAGAACCTATAATATTTAGTACCATGTGTAGGCTAAAGGTTGAGAAGATGAAAGAAGATATTTGTTGACATTACACTTGAATTTCTGTAAATTGTAATTTTCAGGAAATATGTATAAGGAAGGTTGTTCCAGAAAACAAAAGTTGAATAAATGAGGAAAAAGAAAAGTTGGTTCTGTGACTTTAAAGTTGGACAATAAAAGTATGTTGACTGGTTGTAGCAAGCATTTGGACTAGTTTGGAAGAAAGAGTGGAATTCTAAAAGCAAATTCAGAAAAACAGTGCCCATGGAAGTATCTATAGAAAAAGCATACAGTAGAAACACAATATCTGTGAGACATAGTGGAGAGACTGTTACAGATGAGTCATTGCTCATTCTGGATCTGCAGCATGTGTAGCAAATTATTAACCTAACTTTTTTGAGTGGATACTAGAAGCCTGAGAGAGATTTGGGTCCCACAGATGTGGGAACAATATTCCATGCTAGAGCAGATTTGCAATTTGTACAGAATGAACAGCTGTTTGGAAGAAATGTAACACGGAGAGCAAAAGAGAAAATCCAGTTTTTTAGATGCAGAGGAAGCAATATTTGTAATGTGCTTATACCAAGGGAGATTAGAAGTCGGTAATCCCCAATAGAGATATATAATCTTGCCTAGAAATCAGAGTGTCATCGAAGATAAGCATAGGAGCAGAAGGTTCTTTTTGTGAGATATAAGACATGACTTTAGAATGATTGAAATCAACTAAGTTGTCTTTGCCCCACCGGAGAATTACCTGGAGATCAGCATTTAAGGAATTGCTGATTCCCTTCTAGATTTAACAGCTTTAACATCTGATTATTCCAGATGTTAAAGCTGTTTGTTCAGAGCAAGCTTCCTCAAACTGGAAGGTGAAATACAATGTGCTATCATCAGCAAAACTATGGACAGGATTTCTGGTCACTGGAATGTCATTAATATATAAGAGGAAAAGAGTGTGAGAAAGAACTGAACTTTGGGAAACACCAGCATTAGTGGAGAAGTTAGAAGACAGAGAGTCATCTACCACACCCGCAGTGAGCAGTCAGAGAGAAAACTGGATACCCAATTTTAAAAAATAGTTGTAAACCATAAGATGGAAGCTTATTTAGAAGACCTTTATAATAAACATGAACAAAACCCTTGAAATGTCAAGAGAAACTGCTTGAGTTTCACAAAACTTTTCTATTGAATTTGTCCATAGATGGGTAACATCTATGGACAATCTTTGCCTTTGGCCAGCGGGTGGTTGGTTGGTGGAACCGACTTCCATCACTTGTTGTTGAAGTTGATAGCCTAAACAGATTTAAAGCTCAACTGGACAGGTATTTCGAACGAACGGAGGGGTGAAATGGGAGTGGTGTGTGGTTTTTTTTTTTTTTTTTTTTTTTGGCTGATGCTGAATAAGCTTGCTTTCTTGCATCATATGCCTCTACTAATGCTAATGCTAACATAAGTCAAAATATCACCGGTGGATGATCACAAATGGAATCCATTCTGGTGATCATTGATCAGTTGAAGGTTTCTAGATAGTTTGAGCTGGTGGTTAATTGATTTCTCCCTTACTTTAGAAAGAGTATAAGTAAGTGCCATGATAATTGGATGGAAGGGATATGTCACCCTTTTTCGGAACTGGTGTGATATGAGCAAATTTCCAAGCAGAAGGGTTTTAAAATACCTTTGGAATAAGAAACTGAAAAAAAAAAAAAAAAAAAAAAGGTGACACAGAACAGGAGTAAGTCCAGGAGCACAGGTTTTGAGAACAGGTGAAGAAATACCATCAGAACCTGGTGCTTTAGCATTTTAGCATTAGCATTAGTAGAGGCATATGATGCAAGAAAGCAAGCTTATGCAGCATTAGCCAAAAAAAAAAAAAAACGCTCCCATTTCACCCCTCTGTTCATTCCAAATACCTGTCCAGCTCAGCCTTAAATTTATTTAGGCTATCAACTTCCATGACAAAGGATGGAAGTCTGTTCCACCAACCTACTACCCACTGGCTAAAGGCAAACTTCTGCACATTTATCCTAAATCTGTCTTTCCTCAATTTGAATTTATGCCCTCTCAGTTGATTATTCTGAGCAAGAGGAAGAATCCCATCAGCATTGCGCATGCTCAAACCATTCAAGGCTTTATACACCTCAATCAGATGACCTCGCAGGTGCCTAGTCTCCAGACACTATAATTTGCAAAACTTAAGCCTTTCTTCATAAAAGCAACCCTTTGTTCCATTCACTAATCTTGTTGCCCTTCTCTGTACTTGTTCCAACAGCTCTACATCCCTCTTAAGATGAGGCTTCCAGACCTGTATACAGTACTCAAGGTGTGGCCTGACCATTGCCTTAGAAAAAGACCATTGCCTTTCTAAGCATCAAGATTGTTCAAAATCCTTCTGACATCCTTTTGATGGAAGACCACAGGAGTTATTTATTGGAGTGTACTGGGAATGGTAGGAGGTGATTTACTAAGATCATCAATACATTAGTTGGAAGAAACATAGGATGCTAGCAGGTCAACTTTATTTTTGGCTGAAGTGGCAATAGAATTATCTGGTTTTGACAGATGTGGGAATAGACAGAGGTAGCAGAACAAAACTTGTATCCAATTGCTTTGGCAAGAGACCAGAATTCTCGACAACCATTTGGACAAGAAGCAAGTTTTCTACTTTTAGTCTGTTCAAAATTAGTGTGTTCAAAATCTAGTTTGGACTGATTAATAACTGTTTTACAACTGTTGCAAGTATAGTCCGAAAATGAATCCGGAGATTTGGATACAAGCCAGTTGCAATATGCAACATTCTTAACTTGAACAGCCTTAGCACATTGATTGGAAAACCAAGGTTTAGAAAAAGGACAAGATTTTTAAGGTTTTAAGGTGGAGTGGGGAATAAAGGATTTCATCCCTACAAGAATAATTTCACTGACAGGATCTGAGCAAAATTTGGCATCAGAAGGTTTGAAACAGTAATCCAACCGAAATTATGAGAAATCTTTCATAAAGGATGCAAAAGAAAAACAGCAAAGAGTTCTTTACTTATGTAAACTCTAGAAGGAATGGGATGAATCAGATTGGTTCACTTAATATCAATGGTTCAGCTGTTGATGATCCTACTCAGGTAGCTAACAAACTAAATGAGTATTTTGCATCTATATTCACTCATGAGGAGGTATTCAGGAAGGGGAATGCCAGAGGTGAATTAAACTCTGGCAGTGAGCTAGATGATTATGTAATAACTGAGAGCAAAGTGGAGAGAAAAATTGTTGAAGATAAACATAAGAAAGGCACCTGGGGTGGATGGGATCTATCCAGTTATGTTAAAGGAGGCAGCAAAGGAAGTAAGCAAACCCTTAGCCATAATTATGAGAGCTTCCTTGGACTCAGGAGGTATCGATGGACTGGAGATGTGCAAATGTGACCCCAATTCACAAAGGAGGATCAAAGGGTGACACAAATAATTACAGACCTGTTAGTTTAACTTCTGTTCCAGGAAAATTAATGGAGGCACTGGTTAAAGAAGCAATGCAGGATCATCTAGACAAGACTTCAATTATAGCTCGGACACAGCATGGGTTTGTTAAGGGGAAGTCTTGTCTGACCAATTTGATTGGATACTATGATGTGGTCAAAAAGGAACTGGATGCAAAACATAATTTTGATATCATATATTTGGATCTTAGAAAGGCTTTTGATACTGTTGCACTTGGAAGACTGCTGCACAACTTGGAGCAGCGTGACATTGGAGGCAAATTGCTGTTATGGATAAAGGGATGGTTGGGTGGGAGAAGATAGAGAGTGATAATCAATGAACACTGCTCCTCATGGACTAATGTTATTAGTGGAGTCCCTCAGGGTTCAGTGTTGGGTCCATTGTTGTTTTCTGTATTTATTAATGATATTGATGGTGGTATATCAGGCTCATGGTCCAAGTTTGCAGACGATATGAAGATCATCAGGGTTATTAATGACACTAATGACAGTACGCTACTGCTGCAACAAGATCTAAAAACGTTGGGCAGATGGGCTGAGAAATGGCAACTGAAGTTTAACATTGACAAATGTAAAGACTGCATATGGGAAGCAGTAATCCCAGAGTAATGTATCAACTGTGTGGTACTACACTGACAGTGGTAGAGAATGAAAAGGACCTGGAGGTAATTGTGCAGACAGTTATGAAGTTTTCTGAGCGATGCAGATGGTCTGCAAGAGTAGCTCATGGTGTCTTGTCAATGATATACAGGAATTTGTCTAGTAGGAAAGAGGAGGTGATTATCCTCTTGTATAAGGCAATGGTCAAGCCACACCTAGAGTACTGTATACAAGTCTTGAGTCCTCATTTTAAGAAGAATGTAGAACTGCTGGAATGAGTACAGAGAAGGGCAACAAGATTAGTGAATGGAACAAAGGGTTGCTCTTACGAAGAAAGGCTTAAGTTTTGCTAATTACAGTGTCTGGAGACTGGGCACCTGCGAGGTGATCTGATTGAGGTGTATAAAGCTTTGAATTGTTTGAGCATGCTCAGCTGATGGGAGTTTTCCTTATAGGATAGATGTGTTTGCCTTTAGCCAGCGTCTAAAGTCAGAGAAGATCAAAAAGAGGAGGTTCCAAATTACTTATCTCTAATAGGAGATATTGAGAATGGATTTATGCACAGGTACAACCTTTGAAGGTTTTTTTTTTTTTTTTTTTGTGAAAACCGCAAACACGAGCAGTATTAGAACCGATAGTACTTAATACCGCTTGGATACTAATTACTAAGAAGATATTTATTGACATTAGACTGTAATTTTCGGGAAATATGTATGTATTAGTTTGACAATTGATGGTGTATTCAATAGTAAAAAAAAGTTGGGGGGACATGCTGTATGAAGTAATGAAATTTGGATATGGCGTACACACGGTAAGAATATACCCAGATCCTTGACATAACATGGTCTCGACAATCCCCCCCCCCATTGCACGCTACTCAGACTCCCTCCAGTTACTATCTGGCAGAGTATAGGTAACAAGATTATACACTAGCTGATCCAGAAACCTCCCAGAGAATTACCAATAGGTTTGGTCCGGTGTACTAACTAGCGGCTGGCCTGCAAACACTGTTTTAGAGCTGTACCATTGAAATGTAAAGAAGATTGGATCTCGCCATGATGTCCATCATAACCTCAAAAGTCATCAGTCGTACTGCATGATAAAAGAGATGGGAAGGGTTGCCCGGAACTTAGCTCTGGAGACTAAACATGGCTTCCACCACTTCAAGCTTGCAATAAGCAAAGTGGTGGTATTGCACCGTTTGATGAGAGTCATCTACCACTCAGTATTGCGGTAACACAGAGGGGTGGCAGACCTCCATGTAGTGTGAGCGCGACACCTGGGTGGTCACCCACAGTGTGCTTGTGCATGAGGGTTATACCCAGTATTGTTAATAGTCCTACTGTCGTAAAGGTGCAAGCAGAGGATTTTGCTCTCACAGACCGTCCAGACTTCGCCAAAATTGGGTCCACTTGATTTGAGTGTCACCCGAATATCAGTTCCGTCAGCATTTTAGACTCCCAGGTAGCAAGTACAGCTTGTCTGGCATATCTGAAAGAATGTCTGTGACAACCTCAAGGACCAGTGAAAGGAATCATACAGCAAATAATTTGGACAACTGAGATGAGCAGTGGTTGAATCCACTGATAACTGGGATTCTGTCTGAAAAAGTTCATGGGGTTTGGCAGACTAAGTGGAAATGGAGATCTGTGAGTTTAGAACTGTGACCATGTATATTTGTGAAATGTACGAGGAAGTGTTTGGGAAGGTTTAGGTCTTTTTGCAGATAAGTTTGTTATATTAGTTTGACAATTCATGATGTATTCAGTAGTGAAAAAAGGTGGGACATGCTGTATGAAGTAATGAAATTTTTGGCTATTGCTTACACACAGCAAGAATATTCCGAGCTCCTTTACATAACATGCCCTCAACAATGCCTCCCGCATACACAATACTTTGACTCCGTTCAGTCACCATCTGGAGTAGAGGCAGCGAGATTATAATACACTAGCTGATCTGGTAACCTCCTAGTGAGTTACCAATAGGTTCAGTCCAATGGACTGTATAGTGGCTGACCTGCAAATAAATTTTTAGATGGCACATTTTGGCCACAGCTGCCCTTGTGACCTTAAACACCAATACCAGTACCTTTTTAGAGTGGTACCCTCGAAATGTAATGAAGATTGGATCCCACCTGATGTCTATCATTTACTCAAAAGACATCAATCATGCTACACGATAGAAGAGATGGGGGAATTGCCTTTGCCAGAGCTTTGCTCTGGAGACTAAAAATTGGTCCCTTCAAGCCTCCAATAAGCAAAGTGGTGGTAATGCACTGGTTGATGAGTGTCATCTACCACCTAGTATTGACTGGTAACACAGATGGCAGCATTCCTGTTGTGTGGGCACCACCCCTCGACACCCCTGCTTACATTGATTTGCACCTGGGTAGTCACCTCCAGTATGCTAGGCACCTTATTTCAGGACTTGCACATGGGAGTTATACCCAGGATTACTAATAGTCCCACCATCATGAAGGTGCAAGCAGAGGATTTGGCTGTCACAGACCAACCAGACTTCACCAAAATTAGGTCCACTTGACTTGAGTGTCATGTGAATATCAGTGGCATTAGTGTTTTAGACTCCCAGATAGCAAGCCCAATTTGGCATACCTGAGAGTGTAGTTATTTAATTTCAAAATTTACCGAGCTTTAATTACATTATTTTTATTTTATTGATATTCTTTTTAATGTAACTAATATTAATTATTACACTTAATGTGACAACAATGGTGCCTCCATTGTAGAAAAAATGGTGGTGGGACACCTAACAGGTGTGCCCATTTTATTTTTCATTTTTGGAAAATGTTTTGAGACTGTTTTGAATTCTGCTTAAACAGTGCCAATATTTCTTCTTTTCTTAATGAATTACAATACTTATTTATGTAACTTTTAAGTTTCAAAAAATTTTAAATTTTTAAAACATGCAGTATGTTTTACATGTTTCATTTACGTAACATGCTCTTAAGGGTTTTAAAAATTGTATTAAACATAACATAGAAACATCCTTCTCTTAGTTTTTTCCATTTTCCAATTTAAATGACCATTAAGTGTGTGAAATTTCAAAATGTGCATATATTTTTGCTTATTATCTATATAAATATTATTAAAAACATTAAAAAAACATGTATATTCAACACTATTTTTTACTTCCATTTTTAGGTTTATTTCAAATTTGGTGCCCTTCACAGTATGTGCTATTTGAAACTATGTATGTTGCTTCCTGAAGAAGAATATCTAGAACAGCTGGAATGTTTGCTGGAACAAACTTCCATCTGTTGTTATGGAAGTTGATAGCTTAAATAAAATCAAGGCAGAACTAAACAAACATTTAGAATGAATGGATCAGTGAAATGGGAAGGGGTTTTTTTTTTTTTTTTGTGCCTCTGATGATTGCATCATGTGCCTCTACTAATGCTAATGTTCTGTAATTAATCTTTCCTTTTTTTTTTTCAGCTTGTATAATATATGCTGCCCTACCAAAATACTACAGATCATAATTGCACTGGCCAAAAATTTTCATACCTCATCAGCAAAAGGTGCAGGTTCTAAAGGAAATTGATCTGCTGATTCCAAAAATGTATCTGTATCACACCTCCATTGAAAGATATGCTGAAATTTTAGTAGCCTAATGAATTACTGATTTCAAATATCATATAATAATACATATTCTATCTTAAAAATGAGTCTTTTTCCTTTTAAAATACAATCAAGCATATAATGTACCACATACATTTTCTTTCCTTAGAAATGTTTGCCACCTAGAGAGATGCTTTCTGTCTTCCCTGATATTTTTGTCATGATGGAAGATTACTGCTGCTTTCTATCTTAATAAACCAGCAGTAATCTCCTATCAGGGCAGTAGCCCATTGACCTTGGTACTGCCTTTCCATCATGGAATGCCCTGGTGAAAGTGCTCCCCTTGCTCATCATTTACATCTTCCAAATTCTGAAGGGGAAAACCAAGATAGGAATAAAGAAAATTAATTTTCAAAGGTATTCAGCAACCCATATTTTTATAACATTGTAGAAAAGCTGACAACACAGATTCATAACTGTCTTTTTCCTTCTCATCATAAACTTCCATAGTTACCTTCCTCTGCCATGGTATTTGGACAAATTACTATATCTTCAGACTTCTGTGTCATGTTGCATAGCTTATTTTATGACAGTGGGCTGTGTCTTTCACTCTTTTTCATTATCTGTTTTCACATCTATTTCCATTTTCCAATTTAAATTATCAATTAAGTGTGTGAAATTTCAAACTGCACGTGTGCATATGTTTCTGCTTACGAATATAAATATTATTAAAAAAAAAAAAAAAAAAATGTTTATTCAACATTATTTTTTACTTCTATTTTTGGGTTTATTTCGAATTTGGTGCCCTTCACAGCATGTGCTATTTGAAACTGTGTGTGTGTTACTTCCCGAAGAAGAATATGTAGAACAGCTAGAATGTGAATTTCTTTTATTTTAGTAATAGAGTTCACTCAAAAAA
The DNA here is from genome assembly GCF_048544385.1 of Mastigoproctus giganteus. Taxonomy (NCBI): domain Eukaryota; kingdom Metazoa; phylum Arthropoda; class Arachnida; order Uropygi; family Thelyphonidae; genus Mastigoproctus; species Mastigoproctus giganteus. The sequence goes on from NC_143586.1 coordinate 22,728,295, forward strand.
AAAAAAATGCATAGTACTTCAACACATCATGATTCATGATAAATTTTGGTCCTTTATTTTGTCACATATTCTTATAGCTCTTCTACAGACATGTTATCAGAGTATAATTTGTATAATTCTTCTGTACAGCACTTTTCTGGTGGCATTTTGTTTTTTTTTTTTTTTTTTTTTTGTATTATTCCTTGCTACATTGCCTAACTATTACCTTCTAAATTTCAGCTGTGTGATTCAGCCATAAATTAATTAATTAAACTCCTGCGTATTAAATAATTATTATATTTTTTTATTATTATTAGGAGGATGGCATGCTTCAACAGAAAATACAAATAAAGTAGAATTTTATGACCCTGTTAGTAATGAGTGGCGTTCCAGAAAACCTATGAGGGAGAGGCGCTATCAACCTGGTGTCGCAGTGGTAAATGAAAGAATTTATGTGTGTGGAGGTGAAGAGGGATGGGATAGGTATGTAAAATAAAGTGAACTCCTTTCCCTTTGTTATGCTGCTATGCAATAGATGTTTATTAAACTATGTAACTACCTTAAAATTCACAATGGCATTTAAAGGCATTGAAAGTTCCATTTTTGTTGTAATACTTAATTTCCGTAGTATGTATTTCATAGATAAAAGTATGCACTGTCTACATGTTGCCCTAATCACATTAAAAATTAAAATAATCAGTACTTCATATTAACATTGCATTAACAATAAAATATTAATATTCTAACAAAATAATAATAAAGGATTATAACAATATACTACACGTGGCATATATGTACTACTGGATATGGGTAGCAGTAACCCGAGAGTAACTTAACAACTGTATGGTACTACATGCAGGGCAGCGGATAATGGAAAAGACCTGGGAGTAATAGTGCAGTGTAACATGAAATTCTCTGAGCAGTGCAGACATGCTGCCAGGACAGCTCACAGGGTCTTGTCAGTGATATACAGAAACTTTGCTAGCAGGGATATGGAGGTAATTATCCCTTTGTACAAAGACATGATTAGGCTACATCTTGAGTATTGTATACAGGTCTGGAGGCCTCACTTTAGGAAGGATATAGATATGCTAGAATGGGTGCAGAGAAGGGCAACCAGACTGGTGAAGGGAACAAAAGGGTGCTCTTACCTAGAAAGGCTTCAGTTCTGCAAATTGCAGAATCTCGAGACTAGGCAGCTGCGAGGAAATCTGATTGAGGTGTTCAAAGCCTTGAATGGATTGAGTAAGCTGAATGTTAATGGCATTCTTCCACTTACTGGATAGATGTGTGGATGTTTGTCTTCAGCCAGCAGTGGTTGGTTATTGGAATAGGCCTCTATCTGTTGTTGTGGAAGTGGATGGGTGAACTGTGTATGTTTTTTTTTTTTTTTATTAATAAGCTTGCTTTCTTGCATCATTGCTACTACTACTACTACAGTTCCTAAAAAGGGTGACAAATCCCTCCCATCCAATTATCGTCCCATTGCACTTCTACTCTTTCTAAAGTAATGGAGAAACCAATTAACCGCCAACTCTTAAACTATCTAGAAACCTTCCATCTGATCAATCATTGCCAGTATGGATTCCATCATTGTTGATCCATTGGTGATATTCTGGCTTATATTACCCATTTGTGGGCAAATTCAGTGGAAACGTTTGATGAAACTCAAGCAGTTGCTTTTGACATTTCAAAGAATTTTGATTATGTCTGGTATAAAGGTCTAAATACGCTTCCATCTTATGGTTTGCCACCTATTTTTTGTAATTAGGTATCCAGTTTCCTCTCTGACTGCTCATTGCAGGTAATGGTAGATGTCTCTGTCTTCTGACTTCACTAATGCTGATGTTCCCCAAGATTTGGTTCTTTCTCTCACTCTTTTCCTCTTGTATATTAATGACATTCTTCTATTGACCAGAAATACTGTCCATAGTTTTGCTGATGATAGCACATTGCATTCCACCTTCCATGCACAAACAGCTTCAACTTCTCAAATATCCACTACCAATTCCTTAAATACTGATCTACAGGTAATTCTCCATTGGGGCAAAGATAACTTAGTTGATTTCAGTCCTTCAAAAATTAAGTTGTGTCTTATGTCACAAAAAGGATTCTTCCGCTCCTATTATTAATGATCAGTGCCACACAGTGCTCCTTCAGGACCACTTGAACAGACTTCAAAGATGGTCTGAGAAGTGGCAGCTATGTTTTAATGCTGCTAAATGCAGTGTAGGGGCAACCCATAAATAAATTATGCACTTCATGGGGTTGAATTAAAAACAGTGGAGGAGGAAAAGGATCTGGAATTTACAATACAGGCAGATATGAAGTTTCCTAAACAGTGTGAACAGGCAGCCAGGAAAGCCCATAGTGTCCTATTGAAGATTTATCGAACATTATCCTGTAGAGATAGGGAGGTCATAATCCCACTGTATAAGGCAATTGTAAGACCATATTTGGAATACTCTGTCCAAGTATGGAGATCACATCTACAAAAAGGCATTGATCTTCTTGAAAGAGTTCAAAGATGGGCAACTCGAATGGTGAGATCGACAGAAGGACGACTGTATGAGGAAAGACTCCAATTATGTGGGCTACAGAGCTTGGCAACCAGGTACCTCAGAGATAACCTGATTGACGATTACAAGGCTCTGAGAGCGATTAGTAAAATGAACGAAAGTCGAATTCTCGTTGTTATAAAGAATTCCACAACTAGGGGTCATAAATTTCAATTACAGGGCTTGAGTTTTAGATTAGATTGTAGGAAGTTTTCTTTTAGTCAGCAAGTTGTTAATTGCTGGAATAGTTGCTCTTGCAGGTAGTTGAGACAGACAATTTGAATAAGTTGAAAGGTCAACTGGAAAGTTACCTGTGGGAGGATGGAAGCATATACAGTAGACTCTTGATTTTCCAGGATAGATAGATGGTAAAAACAAATCCCGGATAATCGATTTCCCGGTTAATTCAAAAATACAAAAGTCCTCGACATACGTTCCAGGACTTCTTACTTTGTCGAGTTTTACGTAACTCGGGAATGCCTAATAACATATTACTACTATATTATTATTGACAAATCTGAATTCTGCACGATACTTGTTAATGTTTGGCCCATTTTCATACATCCTTATTAGTTTAATTTTCTGATCCAAATCGATCGCTTTCCTTTTGTTGGTAGATTCTCTTAGTTGGCACCATTATCATGGTGAAAATGAAGTTCTTTTCAGAAAATGAAATTTTCTGAAAAGAACTTCACAGTGTTAAGGGGGAAACACTATTATCACCTCACGTGAACTCACATTTTAATAAAGCACATTTCTGGAGGTCAGTGCCATTAAACAATTTGCACCTTCCAGGTTACTGGGCTTTTCTGTTCGTGCATCTAATTATAAACGGGTAGTAAACTCAATCTTATTGCATTTGCGATAATACCGATAGCTGGAATTGTGTGGGTTTTTACATTATTGTGGTGAAATGTGTCCCCTTCACTGAAATCTTCAGTCATATAAAAAAAAAAAAACATAAATAAATTGTAAGAATCTTCTCTTTCCTATTTTTTTTCTTGTTACTCTGTATCTCACTTGTGCAACTTGTGCGTTCAGTGATCATCATTATTGATTGCTTATTTTATTTATTTATTATTTTTGTTTGTTTTAAATTTTACAATCCTAAAATTAAAAAAAAAATTTACGGAAATCCATAATTGTGTAAGTCGGGGACTTACTGTATTGAAAAATGTTCAGCAACTTATGTAAAAAATATGGCGATAGATAAAAATCGAAAAAACTTACCACACACTACTCGCCTGTCCAATACGATGTTTTCCTATATTTTTTTACGATGTCGGTTTTAAATCTAATAGCTTCCCTTTATTTTTTAAGATGTTGCATATGGTTTGGTCACCAACATTATAATGGTTCCTTAGAGATTTAACAGATGCACCGTTTTCAAACTTTTGAATAATTTGAAGTCTTTCTTTAACTGAAAACGCAACTCTTTTGTGTTTGCCCATCATTTTCGCGATTTCTAAACAAAAAAAAAAAAAAAAATTACTATAAAAAAAATTCTGACGTCCCTGACATAAATAACGAAACCAAATTTGTCCTTTTGCACTGCAACAGAACACAACAAAATCGACGCAATGCACTAAAACAAACTAAACATTTGGTCTCTTTTTTTTTTTTTTTTTTTTTGAGCGGCAGGTGTGAAGACAGTGGGGGTTGCAAGATAATAGGTACACTAATCTCCCAGTGACGAATTATAATACAGCTTGTCGCTTATTTACGACTTGCAAACTATCTGTTTATACCTATTCTAGTTATTACTTGAATTTTTTGATTTCTGGTTGATTTTTTTTTTTTTTTTTTTTTTTAATTTGGAGTCTTGAAGTGTCCCAGTTAATCCGATACCGGTTAATCGAGAGTCTGCTGTAATTTGTGTTTTCTTATCTTTTTTTTTTTTTTTTTTTTTTTTTTTATCAGTGCAGCAAAAGCCTGTGGCTTCTTTGCTTCCTATATGGCAAATACTTCTGTGGCCTATATGGCAAATACTTCTGTGGCCTATATGGCAAATACTATTACTATGCTTATCTTCGACGATACTTTGATTTCTAGGCAAAATCATTTATCTCTATTGGGGATTACACTGACTTATAACCTCTCTTGGCACATTAGCACATTACAAATATTGCTTCCTCTGTATCTAAAAACCTGAGATTTCTCTTTCGCTCTCAGTATTACTTTTCTTCCAAACAGCTGTTCACTCTGTACAAATTGCAAATCCACCCTACCATGGAATATTGTTCCCACACCTGGGGTGGTATCCCTAGATCTCTCTCTCTCAGGCTTCTAGATTCCATTCAAAAGAGGGCAGTTAGGTTCACTAACAAACTCATCTCTAACAAAATCTCTTTACTCTGTCTCATTGATGTTTTGTTTCTGCTGCATGCCTTCTCTTTAGATACTTTTTAGGCATTGTTCTTCTGAATTGGCTTCTGTAATTCCTGCTCTCTTCCAGACCAGTCTGAACATGTGCCACAACCAAACTTCCTTTTTCCTGGAACAACCTCCATTCATACGTATTTCCTAAAAATTACAGTCTACAGAAATTCAAGTCTAATGTCAACAAGTATCTTCTTTCATCTTCTCAACCTTCAACCCATGTATAGTACTAAGTACTATAGGTTCTAATACCTCTTGTGCTGGCGCCTCCATAGCCAGGTGGGCAGGAGTAGCAGTGCGTAGCACATGCTTCTTGATTAGACCGGGGTTCGAGCCCATGAGCCACCAAATACGGAGGATGCGGAAAGGTCAGGGAATGACCACCGCATATCCCCGGAGCAATATGGCCTTAGTTGCTAATGCTCCTAAAAACCAAACAACAACAACAACCTCTTGTGCTTGGGGATACTCATAAAAAAAAAAAAAAATGTTTAAACTTCTAGTACTTGGCTACTGTGTGATGTGTAAAGAGATGTGAAGCCAGAAAAAAACTTGACCTTGGATTTGAATATACCTGGGTTGTAAGTTTGTATGTAGTATTAATAATATTAATACTATTAACTTACAACCTAATACTAATACATATACACACAGTGTTTGTGATAGTATTAGCAATATGGTGGAAGGAAGCCTTGCACAATATGGTAAATTCTCAAGAATAACTCATGTATGTGGAGGAAGATTATTTCAGAGAACAGAAGCAGAAGGAATAAAGGAAGAGGAAGAAAAGTTTGAATTAAGGATGAAACCATGAATGAATGCCACTTTTTATTATACAGGGTGATCTGTGAAATGCCAATGCATTTAAATGTTTCCTAAGATACTCATTGTCAGTTAACAGTTTTGTTGAGGAAAAGGGTCCACTTGAACCATGTCTTGAAAAGACTACTGACCTTTTTTTCCAAAATGGCTACTTTTCTCATAAAGCTGGCAGGGAGGTTCTATTACCCAAAACCATATGTTCTGCTTGTTTACCATCCTATCCAAATGAAAATAAGCTTAAAGCTTCATCTGAAAACCAGGTTGTGTAACAGTACATTTCTCTGCCCTGCCAATCTGGCAAATTGAAATGTTCTCTGCTTATCATTTTTGGGAAATTTACTCATCACTGTAATTTTGTATGAAAACATTTTCAAATTTAATTAAAAAATTCTGTTAAACAGAATGCTGAGATATTCCAAGTTTGTAAGCTACTTTTATTGTTGAATTTTCTGGGCTATGCTGCACCAACTTGGAGTGCTTGGAGAACTAACCATTTGGTCATCTTCATAAAATTCTAGTCTAGTTAACTTATCAGACTACTTGTATGAAACCAGGGTATGAATGTGGACCAGTGTTGAAACTGCAAATGTAAATTTTTAGTACCATATATTTATGTATGTGTTATATATTTCTCACATTCTTTTTTTATTAAAGTCATTCTGTGTGATCTTGTTTGTATTTTTTTTTCTTGAATTTTTATAAATATATACAACTGGTTTTTTTTTCTTTTTTTTAGATATCATGATACAATAGAGTGTTATGATCCTGAAAAAGATCAGTGGAATATAGTTGGTGTTATGCAAACCTCACGGAGTTGGTTGTGTTGTGCACCTTTACAGGTGAGTATATGTCTGCAGAAATAGAATTTATTACTCTGTTAGTATAGTAGACTACTTAGTATTTTTTTCATCCTTTTGATCTGAATCATTACTATAAAAGAGTAACAATGGCAAATCATGTGTAGGCCAAGGAGAGTGTAGTGTGCTGTCATCCTCAAAACTATGGATGGGATTTCTAGTCAGTGGAAAGAATTGGAGAAACAACTAATCTTGTGGGACACTAGCATTAATGGAGAAGTTAGAAGACAGAGTGCCATCACCTGTAGCAAGTGATCAGATAGAAAACTGGCAACCCAATTGCAAAAAACAGTTAGCAGTCTATAAGGTTGGAGCTTGTTTATAAGACCTTTATACCAACTGCTTGAGTCTCACTATGCTTTTTTTCTCTCCCCCCCCTTTTTTTTTGATTTATCCAAAGATGATTAACGTAAGCCAGTATATCTCCAGTGGATCAACACCGACAGAAAATCCATTCTGGTGATCTTTGATCAGATGAAAGGTTTCAAGATCATTTAAGATTTGGTAGTTGCTGAATTTCTCCATTTGGAAAAGAGTAGAGTAGGTGCAGTGGAATGATAATTGGAAGAAAGGGATTTGTCACCCTATTTTTTAGGATGTGAGCAAATTTCTATGCTGAAGAAAAAATCACCAGTGTGATAAGAAAGTTTAAAAAGGTGGCACAAAACAGGTGCAAGTTCAGGAGCACAGATTTTAAAAACAAGTGGAGAAATTCCATCAGGACTTGGAGCTTTCTTGGTATCAAGATTGTTCAGAATTTGGTAAAACTCCAGATTTTGGGTACTAGTCCATATTTTGACAAATGTACAGGAACAAAGCAGTGATTGGCAGGTGCCACTCACTGCTTCCCTGCCCACTGTCCTCCTAGGTTGGTATGCCTAGGGAGTTTATCCCTCCACTTGCCATTGTTTTTAAATTGGGAACTCGTTTTCCGATTTTAAAACAGCAGGATGGGAGATAAACACCCTACCTAAGCTAAGCACCCACCCACCTCGACAATACAAAACAATCAGAAAGAAAATGCCTTCACAATAATCACCCAATCACAGAACTCAACCATACAATCACTCTGTTCTACAACCACGCCCACTGTGCATAGACAAGTGGTACCCGAATAATGGATTTTAGCCCAGAATTCATCTAGCAACTTCCTTCTGGAAAGCCATGAGAGGTATTGAGCGGAATGTGGTTAGTAGAGTAGAAGGTAATTTTGTCAGAATCATCTATACAAAAGTTAGAAATAAATAGGATGCTAATAATTGAGCTTTATCTTTAGCTGAGGATGAAATAGAACCATCAGGTTGTAACAGAGATAGAAAGATAGAAGGACAGAAGTTGTGGCCAATATCTTTGGCAAGTGACCATAAGGCTTGACTACCACTTGGACAAGAATCTAGTTTCTTCTCTTGCAGCTAAAATCAACAGTTATCAAATTGCAGTTATTACATTGATCACAGTTGTTACAATGAACAGTGAACACAAATCAAATAAACTTAATGGTGTCAATTCTTGGATGAGCCAAACAAACTGGTACATCATGGATAACAAAAAATTTCATAAGTGTCATCACACTTTATTCTCAATCTTTCAGTGGGCTGACAATAAAGGCTAATCTTAGATCAGCCATAGGCGCCTCTGTAGCCAGGTGGGCAGGAGCAGCAGTGTGTGTAGCACACACTTCTTGATTAGACCGGGGTTCGAGCCCGTGACTACCAAATACGGAGGATGCAGAAAGGTCAGGGAATGACCACCGCATATCCCTGGAGCAATATGGCCTTAGTTGCTAATGCTCCTAAAAACCAAATAACAAACAAACAGATTAGCCATTATTGATTCTTGCTAATCTTTAGATCAACTAAGGATACTCTCTGAAATTCCACATTATGACTCCAGGTCTTTAAAGCCCTCAACAGTTTTAATTTCATCAAATTTGCCAAACTACTGCCAAAAATGTGCACTTTTCTCAAAAGGAGTTGTTACCATTTAAAATTTTTATCCACAGTTATCACTGTTTAACTTTGCTTCTTTGCACTCCAAACCATACAGATGAGGTGAGTCTTAATATAATAAGATTTGTTTTTAATTGACTCATTTAAAAACTGGTATATTACTGTTGCTACAGATTATCTCTCTCTGTCTCTCTCTCTGTCTCTCTCTCTCTCTCTCTGTTACAAATAACTTCATAATTTGTAGATCTCCCAAGAGATTGCTTTTTCTTTCTTTGTATCCCCAGTTGCCTCGTGACTCCCCTGCAAGAGAGCGTTCCTGACAGTTGGGGCTGGCCAGCATGGCAACTTCCGACCGTTGCTGTCAGCTGGCAGACCGAATTTCCCATATGCTAGTCATTGTAGAGCATCATCTTGATCATGTGGAAAGATTTCTTGAACTGTTTGCTACTCTTCGAGCTGTCTGGAATTCGAGAATCTGGCAAAGTGCCCTCATTGAAGGATAACAGTCTTGTACGGGAGTGTGTGTTTGGTCCTATAACAATAATATCATTGACAGGTTTTGCAGGATATAAATTAATATATAGTGCACTTAATTTGATATAGCATTTTATTTTGTATATCAGTATCATATTTCCATATATATGTACAGGGTGTGGCAGATAATACAATAATGTTTAAATTCTATCTTTTCGTTAAGGATTGCACATTACTAGATTTCATTAAATTTTAAGAAAAAATCTTTTGCAGTAGTAAACCTTACTATTGCTTATTGCACAATTTCTACATTGCACGTTGTTTTAATGTTTCAATTGCTAATTTAATAGTGAATTATAAGGAAAAAGTTGTAAATGATTGTTGTTCAGTATTGATTACATCTTTTTTGATAGTCTAAGTGGCTTAATGACTTCTATGTTTATCACTGTCTAAGTTGAATAAGTCTTGCATTTAAGATAGTTTCTCTTATATATTGCACTTTTAGGTTATTTTTCCTTTTATATCTTATAGGGATATTAAACATCTCTAAAACACTAATAATGTTGGTATTATAATAAATTTTCAGTGTGTACTTCAGAATAGCCATGTATGGTCAGAGGTATTAATATTTTGATATTTCTGAACTGGTCCCACAAAACTATTTCTGATGGGATACAGATTTGAACATATAAAATGTAGTCTTTTACCTGCATGCTAATTTCTGGCTTGACCAATCCTTTATATGAGACTGCATCCCACATAAGGATGCAGTAGTTGTGATTTATATTAAGATAATTTGTATTTTAAAAGTAATCTTTATTTTGATACCCTCCCTGTATATATATATTTCTCATCTATGCATTTTTAAATTGTTGGATATCACTACCCACCAATTTTGTTTTCCCTTTTCTAAAGATTACGTTTGAGATTTAAAAAATGAAATGAGAAATGCTCAAAAAATACTTGTTTTGTTTCAAATTTTATTAGGCAATTTTTATTTATAATTTATTTGGTTAATTTTTATTGTTATATGGAAATACTTGTTAGGGTGTCAACTATTCGTGCCAATAAATAAACATGATAAACTGCTGATAAATTAGTTAAATTAGATAAATTAGATAAATCACTTGAAAAGAGGACACCTCACTATGTTATTTGCAGAATGCAAGATTTAATATTTTTGAATGTGATATTTTGTGTTAACTTTAAGCAACCAACATAATTAGAAAATACATAAAATGCAAAAGTTCATCACACAAATGTCATACTAAAACCATATTAAACTTAAAAATTGGTTACTACATCTTCAAGTTGTGATAATCATGCTATACTACATCTGTTCTACATGTGGTTAGAAATAGTAAGTTAAATTATTAAGTTAAGTTTAAACTCAATATGTATTTAACCCTTTATCTCTTAAATTAACTATGCATAAATGTATATCTGTAAAGATACTACACGTACCAGTTTGTTGCTCTTCTCCCTTGCTAATGAGTTAGACATCAGAGAGAGAATAAGTTCTATGTTGGTCATTGTTGGTCACATTTATAGAAGATGATTAGCAACAGAACATCCATTAAACTTTAACAAATGCAGTTAACAGTGCAATTGAAATACTGTTAGCTCCAAGCTCCATTTGTCAGATATTGCTAATATTTGGTAATAGAAGGGCCATTCAAATAAAACTTATCTTCAGTGGGGCCAAAGGGTGACAGGTCAAGACTTTAATTACAGGTAGGAAGTGCTAGGCATTGAAGCACTTTCTACCTGTACAGGCTATCAGTAGTGGTTCCATCCACTAGGAATGAAGTGTACCTGGATGTAGCCATGTTCACATCACAAAAATTACAACCACAGTTCTGCCACATGTTGAGTATCCAGTTTCTTCTTTAGTAACACGCTATATGCATTAGATACTCAGTGGACAGTCTTAGAGGACATTGTATGCTCTAAGACTAAGAGTGTTAAGACATGCTGCCTAAGACCAAGTACCCCTCCACCCAATATTCCTCAAGCCTCTATTTATTTTCAGATTTTTTGCTTATGATTTAATAACACTAAGATATGGTAGTCTCTATGTTATCTAGTCTGTACTTTATTTCAAATATGAAAGGTGATAAAAAATAAAAGAATTGTTTTTTGAAAATTCTGTAATGGGTAGTGCAAGTTTTAGATTATTTTAATATGCAATAGTGGAAATGTACAGTAAAACTGTACCACTGATTTCTGTTTTCTTGAATTACAGTGTGGTGCAGTTTCAATGCATGGTCCACCAGTATCGTAAAAATCAAAACTGTGGTGAGAAATTGAATTGAAATGAGAAAACAAAAAGAAGAAAAAAATCTGCTTATACTAAGTGTTCTGGAAATATCTCTGGATGGGCAAACATATGAGATGTGATCAAAAAGTTTGGCATTGTTGAAGGTTGAGACGGTTGCAATTTTGATGGCTCATTTAGACATAGTAACACACGAATCGCTTAATTTATCTGTAGTCACTCTGAATTAGCACATATTGAATAGGTGTTATATGAAAGTTTTATTGCATTTTAAAATGAGCAATATTACTGAACAGTAAATTTTTATCAAATTGTTTCAATTTAGGGAAAAATATAACAGAAAGAAACCTATAAATTGTTAAAAACTTCTTTCAGAAAAGATTCTATTTGTTGTTCAAAGACTTTTCAGTGGTTCACAAAGTTTAAAGAGAGGTACTTTTGTATGTTTATTGAAGATGACCCTCACTTTGTTTCTTCCATTATTACTGATGAAAATTCATGGGTATGTAGCTATGTGTATGAAGCATTCCATCAGTGTGGTCCCCCATCTGCCTACTCCAGAAACAAATTCCCAGTCCTTTCTATGGAAAACTACCTTCTCCAAAGTCTTAAAAAGCAAGAAATCTTGACCAAAAGTGACGATCATGCATAACATATTTTTTTATGCACAGGGTTCATTATGCATTTTTCCCATCTCACATGTACAGACAGCAAATTTTGTTTGTATAAAACAGGAATACTGAAAAATTACTCAGTGGTTTTATAGTGATTTTGTGACCTTCTCAGGAAAAAACAGCCGTAAAAGTGGGCTTCAAGGAATTGGTGCTTACATTGTGACAATGCTCTTGCACACTCTGCACTTTCCATTCAGGAATTTCTTGTGAAGCATTCCATCAGTGTGCTCCCCCATCTGCCTACTCACTGAATATAGCTTACTATGATTCATCCCCCCCAGCTTAAATTTCCCTTTAAAGATCACAGAATTGTAACCACTGAGGAAATTACTCAGAATGCAACACAAGAAAGACCTATTAACAGTTGCAAACAAGTGTTGGAATTCGTCCATACAGCGTCAGGGAGACTATGTTATAGGAGATCCAGCTCACTAGTCAATGAGCTTCATGATTTATAAAATATTAATTCAGTTCCCCAAACTATTTGGCTGCACCTCATACATGGAGGACAGCAAGAAATCAATAATTTTAATATGCAGATAATTTCCTTTATTAAATAAGTTTTACTATTTTTCTAATATTATAATATTAATATTAATGTCAGGAACTAGTCCATTTTGCAGTTCAGATTCCAAGATGCTGTCAAAGAATGCAATTTTTTATAACAAAAAAAAAAATGGTACCCTTGATTTGAAAATTGGAAAACAAAAATCACACAGGGCTAACTTGGCTGTGGAGAGGATGGATTATCTATGTGGGCTCTATTTCCAATCTGTTGCCATCATGGCTGTGTACTCACACTTATTTTGATGCAAAACCCATCCTAAACATTCCATTTTAATCTTTTATTGATGTTTAAATTATTTCAGCAAATTTACAGTGAAGTTTTTTTTTAAAACTTCCAATAAAAAGTTTTTTTTGAATTTTATGGCAGTTATTTCTCTAGCTTCAAGAATAGTTGCAATACCTCTCATTTCCAATGTCTATGCTGGTGAATGGTTCCTTATACATTGGTTGTATTCAATGCCAAATTTTAATATGCAAATTTGCATCTACATTAGGAAAATGTAAATATAGTTGAGCAGATTCTTTATATAATTTTCGTAAAGGCTTATACATTTGATTCTTAACTTATTAATATACCGGTAAGTAAAACAACAGAAAAATTTATAAATTAGGTTATATGGAAAAATGTATATTTTTATCACCACCTATTGCTTAATTTTTTTAAAATTATTGTTTTTTTTTTTTTTTTTTTTTTTTGTTTTGTTTTGTTTTTTTTTAACTAACAGTGAATCATATATAAAATCAGAATTTATTTATTTATTTTTTTGTTTCAGTAGTATGGTGTTACTTTTTCCCTTACTGCTGCATTGCTAATGATTAATTTGAAATGATTTTTATGCACTTCAGTAATGGAAGAAGAAGATTATAAGAATGCCAGAAAACTCACTTGTCTGTTTCAACAGTTGGTTTCTCTCTCTCTCTCTCTCTCTCTCTCTCTCTCTCTCTCTCTCTCTCTCTCTCTCTCTCTCTCTCTCTCTCTCTCTCTCTCAGGTCATTCATTTATAAACAAAGTGCCTAGATATCTATTCTAATAAGGTTTTATTTTTTATAATTAGATTAAGATATAAAAACAAAAAAATATATTTCAGTTAGTTGACACAAATCAAATAAAATTATGATTATTCATGATGCACATAGCACAAATAATTACTATTATATGGTAAAATCTGACAACAGGAAATATTTATATATGATTTTTAATCGTTAAAATTGGAAAACATTTAAAATTTTGGAGCAGCATCATAAGTTGGTGAACAGAAAGATGTTTGCAATAGTCTGTCACCCTGAGATTGTTCAATAAATTAATTAAATCATACAACTTTTTTTTAAATCATATAAATTATATTCTACTGTTTGTAGTTTTTCAGGTTTGTTTCTAATTCTTCAGATTGCATTGTAAGCCATGGTCTGTAGCCTACAAAGTTAATTCATGAGGTGTCCTTCTGGATCAGAAACTGATACATAGTGTGAACATGAAAAAAATTCCTGTTTTACAGATGGAATAGTAATAGTTTATGGTTATTCCATGTTTCAATGGTTTCTTATTATCAGGAAGTTATATACTTATTCAGTTGCTTTTATTGTAAAGGTAAGCACATATTTCTATATCTCTTAAATCTTTAACATCTCTGATATTTTCTAAATACAGTAGACCCTTGCCAGTCACAGGCTGGCCATTCACAGATTTGAATATTTAAAGAAAAATTCCAGCTCGTCCCTGTTCTTTCCTGGCAATGTGCTTAATCATTCATGGTCTGTCCTGAAATCAAGCTCTTACAACTTACACAGTGGCTGTGGTCACTGTACTTCACCACTATGTTAAATGCCCAAGTTTGAATCCCATCTTAACAGGATTCAAACCAAAAAGTTTCTTCCATATAAGGAACTTTTATGTGCTTTTGCTCACTGTGACTGAGTTAGTTGGTGTCAGGCAAGGGTATAGATTTTTCACCCCACAAGCAGATAAAATGAGCGTATGTTTATAATGAGGTGCACATGTGAGAGTGTAATATGCATGAAAATCATCGTAAAAGAATATGGATGTCCCTCATTGCTTAAATATGTTTTCATGTTTATCATAAATTTTGTTCCTTCTATGCTGTGATGTGTAAATATATTTTACATATTTATTAAACACATCCTAATGGGCAACTGCTTTCCTATTAATTTTACACTCATACTACCTGCCCTTGTGGCTATCAGAGTGATCATAATCACTGTCCTTCCACACATTGTGAAAAAAGCCTAATTTCAATTCCCAACTTAATAAGGGTATGGTTTTTTTTGCTTCCACAACATGATAAAAGTGTCAGGGTGGGGCTGCAGAGTGGTTTTTTTTCCCCTTCCTGGAAACCCTAAGTTTCCAGCAGTCAAAAAAAACAAACAATTATGCTTCATGACCTTGGTACATATTCAAAACAGTCCAACCCAGACCAAAGACATGAATAATAAACAGATTTTAAACAGTACTTATTTGATAGTTGTATAATCAATGTAAATATATTAAACAAAATAAGCACAAGGAGTCATCTAATAAGACTGCTTGTATTTATTTTGCATTATGGATTGTATCTCTGGATAGAGTCCATATTTTAACAGTACATAACATATATCAGTTTTAAAAAATCTGTTAAAATCATTAAAATGGATGGGAATCTTACGAACCTCAGTTTGGAATTAAAAAAAAAAAAAAAAAAACTAATAAATATCTTAAACTATACAGTCAGAAGGAAACTCTTCCCCCCATCAAAGATCTGAACATAGTTTTTTATACCAGTTTTGCATGCTGATATCATATACGTTTTTGTTTTTTTCTAGCATTTGTAGTTTTCATAATACAGCTGCTGGTAATATTAGTACAAGTACAAGTTAATTAAGATGATTTAATATAAAATACATTAGACTGGTTACAATTACATTTTTTACCATCTACAGTTTAAACTCAATACACTTTATATGTAACTTAGTTAAAATAATAGGATATACTATTGTAAAAATGATATGTACAATTTAAAAATGTTGTGAAGGTGATTTCCTTTACGCTTTGTCTGGTATGTCACAGTACAACATCCAGCATTAGTCGGACAACATACATTTGTTCCATAAACCTTGGTAACAATTTTCCATTGACTTGGTGGAATCATTCTCCTTACTCATCACTTTACCATACCACAGTTTTTGAGAAAAAAGTTCTAAATGTGAATTCAAGAAATGAAGTTTAAGTGACAAACGACATCCCATTTCTTTATATGCATCAAAAAAAAAAAGTTTCCAAACTCCATATGTAGGAGAAAATACTTTTTTACCCAAAAATTTCTAAAAGCAGTTTGAAGCATGTCATGCATTTAGTTCTAATACGTTAAGGCATTTTTCAAAGCTTTCATCGTGCAGAAACTCACTGATTTGTAAACCCACAAAGATTCCCTCTCTCACTTTCACAGCATTGATCTTGGAAATATCTCACTTAATGAAATCTCAAATTCATCTTATCCATTACTTTCACAAAACCTTTCATTAGACCAAGTTTAATTTTTAATGTGGAGAGGTGGAAGGCAAATCTTCATTAGAGTATGTTCTGCACACTACTTGTTCCTGCCTCATATGTGCTTCTTTGAGGCCAGTCACATCTGATGTAATGTTTTGCAGTAGAATGGCTATCCCATAGGCATAGGAAACAACATTTTGTGAAACCTCCTTCCATGCTGATTAACATACCAATGACATTGAGGTCACCACAGATGATGAGGACTGTATTGAATTGCATTGAGTAGTGTTTTCATATTATAGTATATCTGTTTTAGATGAAAAGAGTGAACAACGGAGATAGATGACTTTAACTTTCCATTATGCAAGAGAACAGCTTTCATACTTTGCTGCGAGGAGTTCACAGAGAGGCAACATTCAAGTGTAATGTGTACTTGTGAAAACTTCTTAAAAAAACTACGTTAATGTCATAGAAGCTGCAGAAAAGACTCTTTACCATAAAGAATGCCACCAAAACTTGATTTCTTTTTTCAGTAGTGAGGCACTTTGACACATTTCTTAACCACATGTTTCTGCTTTGTCTTGAGGTGAAAAATTTGATTTATCTTTGGATAGGACTAATCAGGCTGTTCATTTCATCTTGAATAAAAAGCTGCAGCTTTGATGCCCTTTTCTGAGTGTGTACTCAGGATCAGCTGGAGTTCTGGCAGTCACACTTCCTTCTCATTCCATTTCATCTTCTAGAAATACTAATACCCATATCATGAGTTAATGCCATATGCCATATTCACGATATATCCATATCATGAATATGGCAAATGGCATTAACTTTTTCCTTTAGTTAAGAAAGCACCACACATGTACCAGAATATACTGAGGTATTTTTACACTTTCAAAGCAGGCATGACTATGAATATGTTTTGGTAATTCACTGGATCTTACTTGGAACAAATTATAATCAAGTTTAATAAAATTTAGGGGTGAAAACTTTAAACCATAAAAAATTTAAACTGTGATATTGTTTATTGCAAATGCATTATTACTGCGTGATTGAATTTTAAGACAAACTGAATTTTGTACATGCATTTAGATGTCATTATTGTAACATCTCATATTGTGAAATCCTTCACAAGTTTCCTTCCTCTTATATTTTGAATAAGTAACACTTCTCCATTAAAAAAGTCTGCTGTTATTTATAGTCATATGACTGCCATCATCCAGACAGTGACATTTTGAATATGAGATGTTACAATAATGATGCCTAAATGTGCAAACTTCAGTTTGTCTTAAAATTCATCTATGTTAGATTTGCACTAAACAAAATAGCGAATTATATAATTGGTCTCATCACGAAAACTACAGATGCTAGAGGAAAGCTGAAAACAGTTTGAAATCAGTAGCCAAAGATCTATCTAATCCATATATATATGGATATATATATATAAATATATATATGCATGCACTTTTGATGAAAAATAATTGTTTACCTTTGTAATCTATTTATTTCTGCTCAAGGGTGCTATGCTCATAGAATTCAGTGGCTAGTCAGTTTCAATAAAATGCAGGAGGGCTATGCGGACTTTATCTGTTGTTAAAAAATAAACACTTTAAAACAGTCTCATAGAGAAAAAAAAAAAGTTTTTTCATAGTCAGGCATAAAATTTAATGGAGTTATTTTTTTTTTCTCAAAAAAAAAAAAAAAAAAAAAAAAATTTTTTTTTCACCACCAGAGGCCCAGGGTTTCAAAACACAGGTGCAGAAATTGTCATCATTATACAGTATGTCAGAGATGTTCTTTAGGTCAACTTCATTGAACTGTAACTTTAAGATCAGGAATGACATTCTACATTTTCCTGCACCAAGTCTATAGAGATAACTTAAATCTTGTTTCAATTCTGATTTTTTAAAGACTCTAAAGAAATAGCATTATTTATGTAAAAACATGGGCTTCAGTATGAAAAATATGCAATTCAGACATTGTGAAAATTCCTGCCTATTATTTTATATTTCACTCAGTAACAAATGTTTCACTTAGTAAAATAGAAACTGGTTAGGTGATATGTGGTGGTGCTTCTTCATGCATGAAGATTGTATCATGTAAACAATTGGCACTCATAAACTTGGTATAACCTTCTCTTCTAACAGAATTTCATAGCATTGTCTTATACTGGTTGTGGTGTCCATTCAATCAGAAGTGGACGTTTCGAAAAAAAAAAAACATCAAGTTTATGTTCTGTCATAGATTTTTATGTTTCTTTGAATCTTGTAATCATGTTAATGTTCATATAAATGAAAAATGGATATCACATTACATGTTTTGCGAGCTTGAAAATTGCAGAAAATCATAACAGTATGGTTATTTTATTAAAAAGAGACAAACTATTAAAGCTTTGTCTCTTGCGACTGAATTTTTTGTTCTTTTTAAACTTTATCCTTTTTCATGCTGTGCAACTCTCATGCAATATAGACTAAAGCTGCTTATATTCTTAAAACCAATAATAATAACAATGCAACACCATAAAATAAAAGGCTACTTTTCCCCTTTTTATATGTATATGTAAAGTCTTAATACAGTAGACTCGAAATAACAGCACCCCAAATAACGGAAACATTCAAGCTAATGGCAGATCGAGATCAGATGTCTACATACAGCATTTGTTTACGTTCCCCACTTTGAAAGTGAACTCTGTACTGATATCACGGATTATACCACACTGTTTTACATTTATTTTAAATTAACAAACCTTCGCTATGGCTCCTAAAGTTAATAAACCTCATACAGAGAAGAAAAGAACAACAACATTAAAGCTTAGTGACAAACTTTTCTCAACACTTTGCTCACATTAAGTCAAAAATATACACTGCATTGTGGGCTACTAGACAGGAACTTGTAGGAATTAGGGACCCTCATCTAGCGACTAAGCACATTTTAAAGTGCATCCTTCCTATTTCTCTCAAATTTGGTCCTCAGCTTCTGACTCACATTATAAGTCTGTCCTTGGGTTCAAGTACTGGCTTTTGAGATGGCTTAACAGAGTTGCTGGCCACCCTTTTACTATCTCAAGGTCCATCCTCTACTCAAACCTCAGCATCACACCCTGGATGAAGCGGACAATCGACAGGAATATACACACTGTCACACAAATTCTCACAGGCAGAATGGACACGCCAGCCCTTGATAGTATTCTAGCTAAACCGCACCACAAATAGACATTGCATAGGGGTAAATTTACCACTTTGTCCAATCCTCAACAATCTTAGTAGCCTACAAAGATTCTTCCCATCAAATACAGTAAAAATATTTAACTCTGCAGATAGATGCAGAAAAACTCTCTGAGGATTCAATGTACTGGAAAGAGATCTTCCAGAATTCTTATAGACTTACCAAAATATGAATCAGTTGTAATGTGACAACATACCAAAGAGTTGAGTAAAAGAAACTGTGTTTAATGCATCATAAGTGAAACTTTTTTTCTTTAAGAAAAATTGGTAACCTATTGACTGGAAACATGTCTCTTTACTAATTGTGTAAATATATAATTTATATATGGAATTACTGATTTGTAAATGTATATGCAGAATTATTTATGTTTAAATATATATTAAATACATATATAATATTTCGGGGGTGAGACCACATGCTCAGTGTACATAACCCATAGTATCTCATACCCTGCTATGTAATTAGCAACCTTCTGGCACTTTGCTGTCCCAGGGTGGTTTCTTTTTGTGAAAGGGCTCACATCTGGTGAGTATGGGCTTGGCACACCCAGGCTCCTGAGCTGGATATAATCATTCTTCTCTTTCTTGGTGATTCCTCTCTCTCTCTCTCTCAGAGCAATTCGGGAATTTTTTTTTGGCTGGTGCAGCATAAGCCTCAGGCTTTCTTGCACCATATGGCTAATAATAATAGAAGAAGAAAATGTGATACAATCGAAACTATTACATTAGGGTCACCCAGAAAGTTAATTCATATACCCATTGTATTGCATCTGTAAATTGCGTGTGTTCTCTGGTCGATTTGCCTGTTTTGCTGGACGAAAAAAACCCAGTTTCTGGAAGAAAAACCTTGCTATCTACACCTGAGATGACTAACTCAGCCATGGAGTAAAAAAAACCCATAAAAGTTCCTCGTGTCATCGATAGGATTCGAACCCAGGCCTTTTCCACCCGGCGTGGGGAGGGCGTTGACAATACCACTGTGCTACCCATGCAGACTAAACTTGATATAACAAAGAAAATAGAACGGGGCTAAGCAGGAGTATATTAATGGCTGAACATAACATTGAATCGTCAACATCTTTGTTTTTTATGTGCAGTTAATAAAATTTCATTCTTATTTAGCCTCATTATTTCTGCATTAAATATATTAAAAATAAAACTTTCTAGATAATGGAAAAATCGAAATAATGTCACCTTGAATCCCCGAAGTTTCCGTTATTCTGAAAGTGTACTGTAATTTACCTCCTTTGGAAGTAAATTGATATTGAAACTTTTTTTTTTTTTTTCTTTTGTTTCTCAAAAAAAAAAAACTCCATTAAACTTTTATGTCTGACTAGGTAAATTTTTTATATTTTTCTGTGATGTTGCAAATTTTTTCTATAACATTTTGCAGTTTTTATTTTTGACTTTATAAACCATCATACATATCCAAGTGTGGAGTATAAAGTTTCAATTAAGGAATATTTAACTATCATACAAATAGCAGGTAAATTCTGTCATGTCATTCTGTGCGTAGCTGTAATCATAAACCAAAGTTCACATGTAAAATCATCATACATCTCATGTAGAAGCTGATCAAAACAAGATGATTTCTTAAACTCTGAATAAATAGCACTTCCTCCTTATGCAAAGAATGATGTATTTGTCATACTTTAATATAAAATATATTAAAATGTATTTTATACAAAATATTTTATGAGTCATGAACCTAGCTATACAAAGGGTACTAGGAAAGTTTTGCAATACAGCTTTGTTTATTTAATTTTTTCAAAGTAATTTCCTCTACATTCAATACACCTCTCCATCCTCCGAAACCAATCTTTAAACCAGTTCTGCCAAGTTTCACGAGGGAGTAAAGCACACTCGTTGTCCCAAGCCTGTAGAAGGTCCTCATCACTGGAAAACCGCCTCCCTTTAGCTTCATTTTCACATGCGGGAACAGTGAAAAGTCGCAGGGAGCAAGGTCTGGACTGTAGGGAGGGTGCTCGAGAAGTTTCAGTCCTGTCGTGGTCAAATATTCGGTGCAGGCTTTGGCGCGGTAAGCTGGAGCATTATCGTGATGGAGGTACCAGGTGTCCATTCTTGACTTTGGCCGCAGGTTCTTCATAGATCCAATGACTTTAGGCAGGCATTGTTCAGTATACCACTTAGCTGTGACTGTCTTCTGCGTGTCCAAAACGACACGTTCCACAATTCCACTCGATTTGAAAAATACAGCTATCATTTTTTTCTTTACAGATCGGGATTTTCTGACAATTACGGGTGTGTCGTCATCATCAAAGACCCAAACTTTGTTTTGAGCCTTGGTCGGCAGATCGTAATAGTACAGCCAAGTCTCGTAACCTGTCACGATGTTGTTCACATACCGAGATTGTCCCTTATCAAACTTTTTTAACATCTCCCGGCACCAAGTCACACATCGTGTCATCTGCTCCTTCAGTCAGTTGATGCGGCACCCAGAGAGAACAAAGTTTCTTCACGTGCAAATGATCTTGCAGAATCGAGCAAATTGCTGGTGCATTTAGGCCCAAAGTATCCTCTATCTGTTGGTAGGTCACTCGCCTGTTTTCGTCAAGCATTTTCCTCACAGCAGTAACGTTTTCCTCCGTAACTGATGTTCGTAGCCTTCCCGGCCTCTCAGAATCCTCCACAGTGAAATTTCCCCTTTGGAATTCTCTATACCACCTGAATATCGTTGTACGATGTGGACAATCATCATCTAGTGCAAGAGTCATTTCTTCTAAGCACTGGTCTATGGTTAAACCACACACGAAATTATACCGCAAAACTGTCCTTATCTCATTTCGTGACCACGATGCCATCGCAAGCACTTTACACTCTCATTACTAATGAATAACTGAGCCCATCGACTTGGCGCAGCGGCTACTATGCACGTATAAACATGTCTCAACATGCAGCAACAAGCAGCTTCCTGTGATTCATTGTTGCGTCATATTGCAAAACTTTCCTAGTACCCTTTGTATTTCTTTTCATAATCATGCCAGTAGAGATTATAGAGATTTTCAGAAGTGCAATCTGCCTGTAATTGGCAAGGTACTCCTGTACAATGCTATTAATTTGTAAAGTAGCACAGTCTGAACTTCAATTCAGATGGTTTACTGAACCCCATTCTTGAAATTTTGGACTTTTAGATTTGAATTGCTGTCAGTTATTGGAAGATGTTTTTCAATTTTTTTATCCATAGTTAATCATTTTTTCTTACGCAGAAGTGGTAGAGATTTTAAATTTAATTTATTTGAGTAATAAATGTGGAATTTATTTCACTTTTTTATTACTAATAGAATATAATATCTTTTGAGTAAATTTTTTATTATTCTGTACATATGCCAGAGGCATATAACTGACACTTCTCTGCTATCACCGATCATAATCTTAATGATTTAAAAGTGATAACTAAATTTGATTTACAAAAGAAAAAAAGTTTTCTGAGAATAAAGTGGCAAGCTGATGCTGGGTAGTACAGATTTACAATTTTTAAATTGTAGATATTCCGATAACCTCCCCAGTTTCCAATTGATTTTCACAGCTTTCTCTGACACAGTTCAAATCATATTACAGAATCTTGTAAGTTACTTTGATAATGTATATACCAGCTATTATTTACTCTAGAACATTTGGATTTCAGTGGTGTAAGCCAAGAAACAGTACTACTAATCTCATTAAATGGCTATAATTTAATTGTAACTGTACCTGCCCTATTTTTGTACATAGAAATATAGTTGGCACTCTAGCAAAATTCTCGAACTTTACTGTTGGGGTAAGACTTTACCCTAAGATTCTGTGGAGATATTGAACTTAAAAGTGCAGCCAAACTTTGAAAGATACTTGGAATGACCACCAGTTCAAAAGATTGTACCAGAATTTTCTTTCAGTTGGGTTCATTTAAATTTCTACTAAGTAGAAAGCAATATCTACAGATCTGTAGGTGCCATCAAAAACCTTTGCAGTCTTCAGTTATATCCTTTTTACCACTGCTGTTTGTTTGTTTGTTTAATATCATTTAGAGTATTGCATCACTTGTGGTCTTATGGCATTCAGCTTAATGTCATCTCTAACCAGCTCAATAAGCATGTGGTTCACGGATATTTGTTCAACAAGGGCAATAGCATAACAGTATATTTTTTAATCGTGTTGCTTTCTAGTCATTTCGTGATGTTAAAATATTGTAATGATTTGAGAACAGAATGAAAACAGCCATAATCTGTAATAATTGCATTCGCCAATCACTGCTCACATAATAATGTTAATAGGTGATGTGGAATAGTGTTTGTCATAGTGGGAAGATATGGTTTTGAATAATTTACTCATAAATACTTTGAAGAAGTAATATGAGGATACCAACCATTAATTTTGCAACTGCATTGCCAATTCATTGCTGTATCATACCTGACATCCACGAACATCATTCTTTCTGCATCCCAGTGATTGTTGTATGATTGGGATATGGAAGGTTTTCCATTTTCTTGACATGTTTTATAAATGGTTAGAGCACAAATACCTTAAAATTCTTTGTTTACCACTTCACTGCCATGCTACTTGTGATGTAGATAAAGATTATAGTAGAACTGCTTGCATAAGATTTTAATTACAAAGGTTGTAAGTATCTTCAAACTTTGCTCTGCTGTACAATGTCACATTTCTGTCGTATTTAAATTTATGTGATGGAAAATTATATTAATTTTCTTTACTATATCGAGAAGTGAAGCTTATATTTAGAATAAATAAAGAAAAAACATGCTTTCATTTTGGTATGTATTATTTAAATTTTACAAACATAAATACATTCTAATATTCCTTTCATTGTATGTTGTTAAAATAACTTTCGCAGTTTATTAAATGATAAAAAATTAATATACATATATATTTGTACAAGAGATTGAGTTATTCTTTCACTTTGTTTTTGAAAGCAGGTGCTGGGAAGACATGACATATTAGCAACAATTTAACATATTTTTGTGCATGTGGGAAGGAGAAGTTTATTATAAAAGCCATTAGTGAGGCTACATTTGGAATATTCTGCTCAAGCATGGAGATCACATCTAAAGTGAACACATCACATTGAACCTCTTAAAAGGGTCTAATGAAAACTTATCTCGTAATACTGTGAAGATGTGAGTCACACAACTTGGAAATTGGTGATTTCACAGAGAAGCAAAATGAACAACACTGGATTTTCATATTGCAATGGGACACAAAAACCAGGGCACATACTCATGAGCCAAAATATTATGACCTCTCCTATCTCCATAAGCAGATGCATTCCACAGCACCTGAGAGCGACACCACTGACTGGCATAGCATATACAGTCAGTTCTGTTATAACGCGGTACATGTGTTCCTAAAAATCTCTCTCTCTGCGTTATGGTATTTCGCACATTGAAAACAACAGCGCTTATGGGAAAAATAGGCATGGGGCAGAGCACTCAAAAAAAATGTTCAGTGTGATAAGGAAAACACTAAAAAAAAAGAAACCCAATAAAATTGCTAACACAGGTTTAAACATCTTAAATTTCTAATAAATATTACAGTAAATATAGCGCTGTAACATATTCTAATTGATATTTCTGTTCAGACTTTTTTTTTGGATCGTAAAATTTAAAACAGTAAAAAATAAGCAATAAATGATGAACGTGGCACACGCAAATTGCACAAGTGAGATACACAGCAACAAGTTTACAAAGCTTAAAAAATAAGAATGAAGAGAACATTTTTATATGATTGAAGATTTCATGGAAGGGCAAACACATCTCACCATAACATAAAAAACCCAAGAATTCCAGCTATCGGTATTGCCACAAATGTAATAAGATCAAGTTTACTACACATAATTTGATTGCACTAACAGAAAAGCCAATAAACCGGGAACTGCAAATTCTTTTTATTGTTTTCTGGTAGCGACTTCCAGAAATGTGCTCCTCTGCTCAAGCTATCCCGTCTAAAAAAATTTATATCCGAACAAAAAAAAATGTGACCCCTCTGAAAACACGAGTCAGGCTACAGTATCAGCTGTTGTGAATACAGCGAATGACAACAGTCTCCCCAACCAATACTACAGTAAATTGGAAATATAGTTCTCACACATTTGACATTTTTTAAGCTTCGTAAACTTGTATGTATTGCTGCGCAGGTCGCTATGTTCAGTTGGTGCCTGGTTTTGTGTTCACCTAGTGCTACTCGCAGACGAAATCCTGCACAGGTAAATGCAAAAATCGTGTTATACTTGCATTGTTCCCTAATATATCAGTCGCATAGGAGCAAATTCACATTGCTAAAATGTGCATTACAGCATAACTGACTCTATAGTGACAACATGGATATTTCCTGTTGTGTTCATTTACTGACATAGTATATATAGTGACAACGTGAATAATTCATCTCATTAGTACAAAGCCTGTGCAGTGGATAAAGGGAAGAACGTGACACAGTTTGAACAAGGAATGATATGCTGTTCTAGGAAGGCAGGGGAGAGCATTTCAGCAACAGCAAGCGCTGGCTGTTTGAGGGCAGCTGTAGCGAAGGTGTGGCAGGAATAGTCTGAATGGGGACACACAATCTCCTAATGTGCCGGGATAGGGAGACCACCAGTAGTTGACATTCAAGGTAAACAGCAGTTTACATGTGCTGTCTGAGTCAATATGACAACAAGGTGCCTCCGTGGGCAGGAGCAACAGTGCATAGCACACGCTTCTTGATTAGACTTTGGTTTGAGCCCGTGACCACCAAATACGGAAGATGCGGAAAGGTCAGGGAATGACCACTGCATATCCCCAGAGCAATATGACTTTAGTTGTTAACGCTCCTAAAAACCAAATAACAACAATGATCCTTCAATTAATGGCAGACTACAACCAGAGCACAGAAAAATGTTCTGAGCACACCATCCAGCAGATGGTCTTGAGGATAGGATTATGGAACAGGCTCATGTTGACTGACTCATCGAGTATTTTGCATCTACATTCACACGTGAGGAATTATTAAGGTTTGAAAATGGCAGAAGGTTATCAAATTGTAGCAAGATACTTAATGATTTTGTAATAACAGAGCAAAGTGGAAGAGAAATTGTTGAAGTTAAACGTAAGAAAATCACCTGGGGTGGATGGGATCTATCCAGTTATATTAAAGGAGGCCGCAAAGCAACTAAGCAAACCCTTAGCCATAATTTTGAGAGCATCCTTAGCCTCAGGGGAGGTTCCCACGGACTGGAGATGTGCAAATGTATCCCCAATTCACAGAGAGGGATCGAAGGGTGACACGAGTAATTACAGACCAGTTAGTTTAACTTCTGTTTCGGGTAAAATAATGGAGTCGCTGGTTAAAGATGCATTGCAGGATCATCTAGACAAGACTGCAGCAATAATTCAGACACAGCATGGGTTTGTTAAGGGAAAGTCTTGTCTGACAAATTTGATAGGATATTATGATGTGGTTACAAAGGAACTGGATGCGAAAAATAATTTTGATATCATATTTGGATTTCAGGAAAGCTTTTGACACTGTTGCGCATGGAAGACTTGTACAAATTGGAGCAGAATGGTATTAAGGGTAAGTTGCTACAATGGATAAAAGGATGGTTAAGTGCTAGAAGAGAGAGGCTGGTAATCAATGGGTGCTGCTCTTCTTGGACTAATGTTATTAGTGGAGTCCCACAAGGTTTTATGTTAGGTCCACTGTTGTTTTGTATATTTATCAATGATATTGATGAAGGTATATCAGGCTTAATGTCGAAGTTTGCAGATGATACAAAGGTTGGCAGGGTTGTTAATGACAGTTTTGGCAGTGTGCTACTGCAACAGGATCTAGATAATTTGGGCATATGGGCTAAGAAGTGGCAACTGAAGTTTAACTTTGACAAATGCAAAGTACTACATATGGATAGAAGTAATCCCAGAGAAACGTACCAACTGTGTGGTACTACACTTAAGGTGGTAGAAAATGAAAAAGACCTAGGAGTAATTGTGCAGGAAGATATGAAGTTTTCTGAGCAATGCACACAGGCGGCCAGGGCAGGTCGTGGGGTTTTGTCAATGATATATATAAGAATTTTGCTAGCAGGGAAAAGGAAGTGATTATCCCTCTGTATAAGGCAATGGTCAGGTCACGCCTTGAGTACTGCGTACAGGTCTGGAGGCCTCATTTTAGGAAGGATGTAGATTTGCTTGAGCGTGTACAGAGAAGGGCAACAAGATTGGTGAGGGGAGTGAAGGGATCCTTTTACCAAGAGAGGCTTAAGTTCTGCAAATTGCAGTTGCTGGAGACTAGGCATCTGCGCGGTGATCTGATTGAGGTATATAAGGCCTTGAATGGGTTGAGCACGCTGAATTCTGATGGGATCCTTCCACTTGTTCAGATTACCAACCTAAGGGGGCATAAATTCAAATTAAGAAAAGACAGATGTAGAATAGATGTGCGGAAATTTGCCTTTAGCCAGCAGATGGTTAATTGCTGGAACAAACTTCCATCTGTCGTTGTGGAAGTTGATAGGTTGAATAAATTTAAGGAGGAACTGGACAGGCATTTGGAGGGAATGGTGTGATTTTTTTTGGCTGATGCTGCATAAGCTCATACATTTGCTTTCTTGCATAACATGCCACTACTACTACTACATCTCCACCTGCAGTGGGAATGAGAGCAACCGTTCCAAACTCCCATGCAGGATACCTGCAAAAGAGTTGCCTGGTCTGATGAATCAAGTTTGGGCTCCACCATGCCAATGTGTGTGTGTGCGCACAGTTGCAACCAGACTTGCATGGTTGGATGAAAACAGGCCAGCAGTGATGGTATCATCATGGTTTCATGGACAAAGGTGATCATCCCATTGTATACGGCAATGGTTAGGCCACATCTGGAATGCTGCATGCCGATTTGGAAACTTCATTATAGGAAGGACATAAATCTGTTGGAAGTGTCCGAGAAGAGCAGCAACAAGATTAGCCTGTGGGCAGAAAAGGATATTCTTAAGGAAGACTAGAGTTGTAAAATTGAAATCTGAAATTTGTCATCTACATGGTGGCCTGTTTAAGTGCTTTAAACAGGGCTTTAAAAGTGTGAAGAAAACTAAATGCTGGTGACCTTTATTTTTTCTCAGATGACACACAGAGGGAGATGTAAATTTAAATTGACAAAAGTTTGTTTCTGAATAGATGTGAGAAATTTTCATTCACCCAGCAAGTAATTGACTGTTTGAATAAACTCGGTATGGAAGTGGGCAGTTGAATAAATTTAAAGAAGGTTTAGACAAATTGACAAGAGTGGTCATATGAAGTTATAAATATTTGCACCATGTTGCCAATACCATTAGCAATAATTAACCATTGTTAGCACTATCAATAATGTTTGAGAACTTTTGCATTAACCATTAGCACTGTTTGAATCCTTGCGTAAAAATTAGAAATCAAGAATACTATTATCCAATTTTGCATCTCATTCGTGTTAATATAAGATGCACTTAGGTAACCAGCCCAAAAATATGAGTATGCAACTATTGTAGGAGTGCATAATCCACAAATCTCAGTCTGTTCAAAATTGAAGTCCTCCTATGTAATGTGTTTACATCTGCTTGGCTGCTTTATTTGTCTGTATAAATTATTATATTCATTACAGTGTTTTGGCCTATAGCATTGATATATTAATGTAGGCTTTGCTTAAAGATGTAACGACTGTCAAAGGGAAAGGCTTTTGCTATTCTAAAGGTGACAAATCTATTCAGTGGGACCAACTAAAAATGTTAATCAACTGCAGATTCTAAATGGGTAGCATTTAAGGAAGTAAAATCATAAAAGCTACTTGGTTTTATATGACTAAGACATACTGTCAAGGCTTAGACTTGAATTGATGTCAGATGATATTAGATTGTAGTTTGCACATGTGGGGAAACAGTCTTGAATGTGAGGAAGAATTGGTTGGCATCATGATCTTTCTGACTTTGAATGTGTAATGATTGTGGAGACAAGATGTGCATGTGCCAGTATCTCCATAACATCCAACGACGTAAGTGTGCTTGTTCTGGCGTTACACGTGTACCATGACTGGCTCAACAGTGGTCGAACAACCTGCCAAAGGTTACAAGGAAGTGCCACGTGTGGTTGATGCCTGTGATGTACATTGTGTCTCATCTCAACAGCAATGATGCAGCAAAGTGGTTCAGTTAACCACCTGGCACAGTAGGAATAGCAAGACCAGTTATCTGCGTAAACTATGCACTGAACATTAGCTCATATAGGCTGTGGTTGTCGGCAGTCATCATGGGTACCTCTGGTCACTGTGAGACAAGAAACTGCCTTTCATGGGCAGGTCATCACGCCAAAACTAGACCACTGCAAAACAAGAAACTGCATCACATTTGCAGCCTCTTGTGTCTCGTTTACCTTGCATAAGCACATCAGCATCAACACTGGATCACTGTCTTGGAAATGTGTTTTGCCAAGTATGCTAAATCCTGTTATGTTTTCGGCGCATTTCTTGGTGTCCCGGGTATTAATTAACTCAATGAATGACTTGACGGGAATGCATACCTTTCTATTGACACTGACCAAACACTCCTGCTTCATGATGACAGTGTGTCTAGACAACTCTGGTGGCTATCCACAAGGCTGCCTGGCAGCTTGCTAACTGGTTTCAGGAACATGCCAGTGTATACTCCATTCTCCTATGGCTGCCCAATTGAACAGTCTCAACCCATCTGAGCATGTTATTGACTTACTTGAAAAGGACATTCGATGCTACTGCTATCTACTTGAAAATGTCCAGGCATCACTGTACACATTGTGCAATGCATGGGAAGCACTACCAAAAGACCGTGCAACACCTTGTGCAGTCAATGTCAAGAAGTGTAGGCTGTATTGTGGGTGAAATATGGCCCCATAAGGTATTAGGTGTTGCTAATGCAAAGCCAACTCTTTGTTTAATAATGTAATGAACCATTGCATTGTAAACAGCATTCCGAGTGTAACTCGGATTTCTCTTACATGTTGATTTTTATTTTTATAAGATGACCCAAAAACGTTTCTGAGGTGTCAGAATAAAATTAAATCATAAGTAACACAAAATGAACAAAAGAACTTTATGATCCTTATAATGAACCTATGATCGTCATTTGACTACAGGGTAGAAGCTTGTAATGGACGATACTAGCTGCATTCCCAAACACTGAAAATCTGTTGAAGTGGAGGCTTTGATGTGTTAAGCACAAGTTCATAGAAAAAAACCAGTGATGCGATTTTTGCGTTGCTAACATAAATGGATGGGTAGCACTACAACAGGACGCCCTGCAAAACCTTGTGCAGTTGTGCAAAAGGTGCCCCCCCACGAGTTAGGTAAATGGTGCTAATGCATAACTCTGATAACTCTGAATTATCAAGTGATACAGAAGAGTATATATAAACTTTTCTCCAATCAAGTCAATAGTTAAGGCAGATTACAAGAAGTCTAGCAAAGAATGAACACAAAAGCAGCAAGATTTATGTACACACGAATAGGAGATGAAGCACATTGTTCTGTTATATATAAATGGTGTTAACTTCATCCTGCT
The DNA here is from genome assembly GCF_048544385.1 of Mastigoproctus giganteus. Taxonomy (NCBI): domain Eukaryota; kingdom Metazoa; phylum Arthropoda; class Arachnida; order Uropygi; family Thelyphonidae; genus Mastigoproctus; species Mastigoproctus giganteus. The sequence goes on from NC_143586.1 coordinate 22,759,085, forward strand.
GAGGACGCTGACACTGCAATTTTGCACCTGCATTCACACATGAATTTTTTTAGAGGAGAATATAGAAGTTTACCAGATATTTTTAGAAGAGGATACCAGATAGTGGAAAAGAAACTGTTGAAGCTAGATGTAAAAAAAGGAACCTGGGGCGGTTGGATCTATCCAATTATATTGCGGGAGGCAAAAGAGCGAAATAAACCTTTAGACAATTATGAGTACTCTTTGTTTCATGGAAAGTCCCTGTGGACTGGAGGCATGATGTATAATCGATTCAGAAATGGTGATATGAGTAATTACAGATGTGTTAGCTAACTTCTGTTCCAGAGAAAATAATAGAATCACTGATTAAACAAGTAATGAAAGACCATATAGACAGGAACGCAGTTATAGTGCTGTCGCATTGTATTCAAGCCCGTGACTACTAAATACGATAAATATTTGTATTGACGATTTATTGTAAACTCTACTGACTTGGTTGTCGTGCCGGAGTATAAACAGAAAATTTATTTATTTATTTATTTATTTATTTATTTATTTGGTAAAGAGAATCTTGTCTGACCAATGTGTTTAGATACTGACGCAGTAACAAAGGAACTGGATGCAAAAAATATTTTTGACATAGTTAGATTTCAGAAATTCTTTTGATACTATTGCACACAAAAAACTGCTTCACAAATTGGAGCAGTGTGACATTAAGAGCAAGTTACTGCTGTGGATAAAGGGACACTTGAGCGAGAGAAGACAGTTATCAACAGGAACTGCTCTTGGACCACATGTTATTGGTGGAATCCCACAGAGTTCAGTTATGGGCCCGTTTTTTTTATATTTATTAACGATATCGATGAAGGCATATATGGCTTAATGTTTAAGTTTCCAGATAACACGAAGGTTGGCATTATGATTAATGACATGCAGACTGCCAGGGCAATTCATGGGATTTTTTTCAATGATATGAAGGAATTTTGTCAGCAGCAGCGACAAGAGTATCCTATTTATAAGGCTGTGGTTAAGCAACATCCTGAGTACTGCAAAGAAATTTGAAAGGCTCATTTTAGGATGTGGATCTGTTATAAACTGGTGTGCAGAAATTAGCGAAAGTAACAAAAGGGTGATCTTGGCAGGAAAGGCTCAGTTCTACAAATTGCAGCATCTGGAGCAAATGCAAGGAGATTTGATTGAAGTGTTTAAGACTGAATAGATTGAGTAAGTTCACTGCTGACACTGCACACACGAGAGGCACGAATTCAAATTGAGGATAGTTTCAGGATTGATATGTTTAATAAGTTTACCCTCAACTAGCTTGTAGGTGATTGTTGGAATAAACATCTAGTGTTGTAGAAGTGGGTAGTTCGAATAAATTCAAGGAAAAACTAGAGTTACTTAGAGGGGATGGACAGGTAATGTGGGAAGTGGTTTTTGTTTTAACCGATGCATTAAAAGTTTGTTTCTTGCATCGTTTGCCATTGCATCGTTTGTTTCATGCATCGTTTGCCGTAATCTAATCAATCTCCCCCTCAAAGACATGAATCTTATTGCAGAGCAATAAGATTCATGTCTTTGAGGCAAGATTACTCAAAAACCCAAAGATATGTCTTTAATGCAGTGAAGCAACTGCTAGGTAGTCCAGTGGCCCTCGTCGGTAGCACAGTTGATAGGATCGCCGTCCTCCCCACACCGGCTCGAAAAGTCCTCAGTTTGAGTCGTCGATACCGTGAGGAATTTTTATTGAGCTTTTCACAACGCGACTGAGTTGTCTCAGGAGAGGTAGCATGGTTTTTTCTCCCAAAAACTCGAGTTTTCCATCCAGCATACAGAAAATCGACCACAGAACACACGAAATTTACAGACAATACTTACGGAGCAAAGCTAACATTGTAATTACTCACTTCATCCATTAATACCCCTTTGTGAAAAGGCTATACATCACATTCCTCCAGTCCACAGGGACCTTCTATGAAACAAAGCATGTTTTAGACTTACTGGAAAATTAATTGTAAGTAATTAAATTATTATATCAAATTGTTATATTAGAGTTACCCGTAATTTAATACATTAATCCGTATTTGTGTCTGTAAATTGCGTGTGTTCTCTGGTCGATTTGTCTGTTTCGCTGGACGAAAAAAAACCCAGTTTCTGAGGGAAATAAACATTGCTATCTACACCTGAGACCGACTAACTCAGCCGCGGAGTGAAAAAAGCGCACTAAAGTTCCTCACATCATCGACGGGATTTGAACCCGGACCTTTTCCATCCAGTGTGGGGAGGATGGAGACAATACCACTGTGCTACCCGCGCAGACTAATTGTAAGTAAAAGAAAAGTAATTGTAATTGTCTAAAGGTTTACTTAACTCTTTCGCTGCTAAAACCCTACAAAATCAATCAAAATGAATCTTAGTTGCTGATGCTCCTAAAACTACAGGGCGGGTGGAAGTCACTCCCTATTTTTAAATTGTTATATCCGGGAAAGTAATGCATGTATTGGAATTAATTGTATGTTGTTTTATTGTGTCTTGTATTACTTATGCTGTTTTCATTGTTTCAGATCCCTGTGAAATACCATAGAAATGGTCGGTGTACTATCCACTGAGAAAAGAGCTAAAATTGCCTCCAAGTGTGAGGTGTGGCAGTCAGTTGTCCAAGTGCAGCGTTGTTGTTATTTGGTTTTTAGGAACCTTAGCAACTAAGGCCATATTGCTCCAGGGATATGCGGTGGTCCTTCCCTGACCTTTCCGCATCCTCCGTATTTGGTGGGCACGGGCTCGAACCCCGGTCTAATCAAGAAGGTTCGAGCCCGGTCAAAATTTTTCACAATGAACAGTGAAAAATACTTAGAAATATTGCAAAATTTTGTGTGGCCTACCATTTCTGAATGGGGAAACGCTCAAGAGTTGATGTTTATGCAAGATGGTGTTCCCCCGCATTTTGCTTGACTGTTAGGGAGTGGCTCAATGAGATTTCCCAGCACTCTGGATAGGCTATCGTTGACTCATAGAATGGCCTGCGCGAAGTGCAGACCTAACCCCATGTGATTAATTTTTATGGAGATGGGCCAAGGAAGAAGTGTATAGGAGTAAACCTACGTATATTGATGAATTTGAAAACAAGATCCATCAGATCATCTCCGGTGTTCCTGTCCAATTCTTAAGCAAGGCTGCAGAAAATGTACCTGCCAGTTAAAAAAAAACTAATGGCAAACAATAAGTTACAAATCAGAAAAAATGCAGTGCTATTTTGTATATTTTAGGAAATATAACATTTTTAAAATAGGGAGTGACTACAACTAAAACAATAAACTCCAGTGGACTACTCCTATTGTAACCATTAACTGAAATAGCAAATACTCTTTTTGCCTCTCCTGTAGGCTGTACCGGGATGCGTATATCTTGACTCGCAGAACAAATCTAAAAATGGCACTTTTACATGTCTTCTAACGTTTACTTCTTCTGTGTTAATGCACCATGAATAGCCAAACTAGCAGAGCAAGCCTATCTGCAAAAAAGAAAAACACCCAAAATCTTCTTCATTTATTTCATGATTACAGTAATTACAGTTCTCGATGAAATTTTTATGGGATTTTTTTCATATCGTGATGGTGTTGGTAGGTTTCGGTTAGGGGGTGAATGGTTTTATTCAATATTGTAAAAATGACGCAACAAATCAAGCTTAACGCAAACTTCATTTGCTAGTTCTTATATCTTTCAAGTATTTATGCAATCTATCTTTAAATTTAGATAAATTACCAACCTCCACAAGAATAGGTAGGGTTGTTTTCTTACAGTCAATCACTTTTTGGCTAAAGGAAAATTTTCGGACATCAGTAATATCCTCCTAATTTTAATCTATGCACCTTAGTGTATGTGACATGACTAAGTTTAAAGATGCTCTTCGCGTTTACTTAAAGCCTATAAAGTCTTAATTACATCAGTCAGATAGTAAAAATTGATACTTTTAAACCAGTGCAGAATTCAATAATCTTTTTGTGCCCTTAATTGATCTAACCGCTCTCTCCCCCCTCCCCCAACCACTTTAAATTTGACTCTTGTTGTAGGGTTTCAGCATCATCGACTTCATCATCGGCCATATTGCGTGTATATTGTCTGTAAATTGCGTGACTTTCTGTTTGCTGGACAAAAAAACCCAAGTTTCCTGGAGAAAAAACCATGCTACCTCTCCTGAGACTGATTTACTCAGCCACGTCCTGAAAGAGGCCCATAAAAATTCCTTGCATCATCGAGAGGACATGAACTTAGGTCATTTCCATCTGGTGTGGGGAGGACGGCGATCCTACCAACTGTGCTACTCACGATTGCAAACCCGACTTTAAATCGGTTTTCAACCTTTATACAATATTCAAGACATTAACGTTAGCATTAGTAGTGGCATATGATACAAGATCAGCCAAAAAAATCTCATTTCAACTAAACCATCCGCTCCAAAATTTTGTCCAGTTCTTCAATCTATTTATGCTATCAACTACCACAACGACAAATGGAAGTTTGTTCCAGCAATCAATCACTCGCTGGCTAAAGGCAAATTTCCTCACACATATTCTGCTATATGGCCTAACATTGCTTTAAATAATGGAATAATCACTTCTTTGTCTCTATTAAATGTTCCTACATATCATTGACAGAACATTATGAACAATCCAAGCAGCCTATCTACCTTGTTCAGTGGACTTCATATCAATCTGTGTAGTTAATCCGAAATCCTTTTCATTATCAACAACTTTCAGTTTGATGTCACCAAAGTGGTACACTACTCTATATTATCTAGATTATGTTATATTCCCGTTGCCATTTCTTAGTCCATCCAAATAATTTATTTAGACTTTGGTCAAAAAGCACAGCATACCATAATAACTGTGATTAGCTAACACTGCCCACATTTGCATCTTCAGTAAACGTAGACATTAAATTTAAAATCATCATCATCATCAGCCATTTTCAATCCACTGCAGGATGAAGGCCTCTCCAGCAACTTTCCAGTTCCTTCTGTTTTGAGCACTGGACATCCATTTACTACCCACAAACTCATGAATTTCATCTATCCATCTCCGCCTTTGTCTTCCAGGTTTTCTTCTAGCTCCTCTTGGATACCATTCTGTCATTTTCTTAGTCCATCTGTCATCATGTCTTCGAGCTATGTGTCCTGCCCAAGACCATTTTAGTTCTTTAGTTTTGATAAGAATGTCCTTTACTTGAGTTTGTTGCCTAATCCATGTGTTTCTCTTCTTATCTAACAGTCTGATTCCCAATATGATTCGTTCCATTCTTCGCTGTGTAGTTCTCAGCTTCTCTTCCATTCTTTTGGTGAGTGCCCAAGTTTCACTTCCATAAGTCATGATGGGGAGTATACATTGGTCCATTATTTTACGTTTCAGACAAACTGGAATATTGCTCTTCAGTATGTGACTATATTTCCTGAATGCTATCCATCCAAAATTTATTCTTCTCTTGACTTCCAGCCATTTATCATTATTACAGCTAATAACTTGTCCCAGATAAGTATATGACTCCACCTTTTCAATTACTGCTCCTTCAATCATTATTTCGCTTTCTGTGGCATACTTGTTCATCATTACTTTTGTTTTAGCCATATTCATCTTTAGTCCAAAATCCTTACTAGCTGTGCATAACTGATTAAGATTTTCCTCTAATTCTTTGGGATCTTGGCTTATGACCACAATGTCATCTGCAAATCGTAAATGGTTTAGGTACACTCCATTCACATTGACTCCTTTCTGCGACCAGTCTAATCTTCTGAAAGCTTCCTCAAGGGCAGCAGTAAATAGCTTCGGAGATATTGTGTCTCCTTGTCGAACTCCTTTCTCAATTTTAAATTTCCTACTGTCTTTGTCTAGTCTAATAAAGGAGGTAGCACTCTCGTATATTTTCTTCAAAATCATAATATATGGGGTATCAATGCCTTGTCTTTCCAATGCCCGAAACATTGCCTTATGCTGTATGGAGTCAAATGCCTTTTCATAATCCACAAATGCCAGGCATAATGGTGTTTTATATTCATTTGCTTTCTCCATTAGCTGTGATATTACATGAAGGTGATCCATAGTTGAGAATCCTGTCCTAAAGCCAGCTTGCTCTTTCGGTTGATTCTCATCCAGTATTCTTTCTAATCTGTTAGTAATGACCCTTGTGAACAACTTGTAGATGTGGGATAACAAGCTAATTGGTCTATAATTTCCAATTTCTGATTTATCTCCTTTCTTATGCAGCAAAACTATGATTGCATTATTCCACTGCTTAGGCGTCACACCTTTTCTAATGCACTTTGTGAAGAGCCTTGCCAGTTTTTGTGTTATGTCTCTTCCTCCCAATTTTAACAACTCTACAGTAACTTCATCTTCCCCCGGGGCTTTCTGATTCTTCATTTTCTTCAATGCATGCTCTACCTCATCAGGAAGAATATTGGGTATGTCGTATGTGTTGCTACTTTGCAATCCATCTTCCCCACTGCTGGCATCATTCCCCTGCTCCTTGTATAATTCTCTATAGTAGTCTTCTGCTATTTGAATTATGCCTTCTCTGCTGTTTATAAGTACACCATCGCTATTCTTCAGTTTCAGTATTATTTGTCTTTCTGTATTACTGTTCATGGCTGCTGATTTAAATCCTTTGTTTTCCCTTAATGCTTGTTCTACTTTTCTTGTGTTAAATCTTCTTATGTCCTCTCTGAGTCTCTTTCTAATTTAAAATACCTTCACCAATTCAATAATATTAACAAACAGGCAACTCAACCGAAGAACACATGCAAATATTGACATACTATTTGCATTTTAATATGCTCTATTCTTTGGTTTCCCAAAGAATAGAGCATATTAGAATGCCTACTTTCTAAAACTCATTAAAAGAATCCTGACCAATCTGAATGCCAAGAGATCTCAAGACTGTGTTAAAATTCCACCTCTTATTCTAACAACCTAACACTGATCTCTTGACATTTGTCTTTTGTCAGAACAAGAGAAGAATGTCAGAACAATTCATATTCTGGCTCCTTTTACATGACATCACCGGTAGCACGGTGGTTATAATCACCGTCTTTTCCCACCGGCTAGAAAATCCTATATTCGAATCCGCTCAATATCGAGAGGAATTTCGATGTGTTAGTCGGTCTCAGGCGAGGTTTGCATGGTTTTCTCTTCTGGATACTTGGGTTTTTCGTCCAAATAGCCGACTGAAAAATACACACCGTTACAGAGAAAATACATTTCGTAATGTCTCATAGCCTTAGTTGCTTTAGCGCATAGCACACATCTAAAATAACACACCTGGCCACTTTAGACTCTTGTGCCACCATTAATCAAGAAACACTTGTCATGATGAACCGAACACGACAAATGAAGAGCAACAAAAACACTGACAGGGAGAAAATTGAGTATACTGAGTTATGCAAAGCCATTAGAAAGAGACTCAGAGAGGACATAAGAAGATTTAACACAAGAAAAGTAGAACAAGCATTAAGGGAAAACAAAGGATTTACATCAGCAGCCATGAGCAGTAATACAGAAAGACAAATGATACTGAAACTGAAGAATAGCGATGGTGTATTTATAAACAGCAGAGAAGGCATAATTCAAATAGCAGAAGACTACTATAGAGAATTATACAAGGAGCGAGGGAATGATACCAGCAGTGGGGAAGATGGATCGCAAAGTAGCAACACATACGACATACCCGATATTATTCCTGATGAGGTAGAACATGCATTGAAGAAAACGAAGAATCAGAAAGCCCCGGGGGAAGATGAAGTTGCTGTAGAGTTGTTAAAATTGGGAGGAAGAGACATAACACAAAAACTGGCAAGGCTCTTCACAAAGTGCATTAGAAAAGGTGTGACGCCTAAGCAGTGGAATAATACAATCATAGTTTTGCTGCATAAGAAAGGAGATAAATCATAAATTGGAAATTATAGACTAGCTTGTTATCCCACATCTGCAAGTTGTTCACAAGGGTCATTACTAACAGATTAGAAAGAATACTTGATGAGAATCAACCGAAAGAGCAAGCTGGCTTTAGGACAGGATTCTCAACTACGGATCACCTTCACGTAATATCACAGTTAATGGAGAAAGCAAATGAATATAAAACACCATTATGCCTGGCATTTGTGGATTATGAAAAGGCATTTGACTCCATACAACATAAGGCAATGTTTCAGGCATTGGAAAGACAAGGCATAGATACCCCATATATTATGAAAAAAATATATGAGAGTGCTACCTCCTTTATTAGACTAGACAAAGACAGTAGGAAATTTAAAATTGAGAAAGGAGTTCGACAAGGAGACACAATATCTCCGAAGCTGTTTACTGCTGCCCTTGAGGAAGCTTTCAGAAGATTAGACTGGTCGCAGAAACGAGTCAATGTGAACGGAGAGTACCTAAACCATTTACGATTTGCAGATGACATTGTGGTCATAAGCCACGATCCCAAACAATTAGAGGAAAATCTTAATCAGTTATGCACAGTTAGTAAGGATTTTGGACTAAAGATGAATATGGCTAAAACAAAAGTAATGATGAACAAGTATGCCACGGAAAGGGAAATAATGACTGAAGGAGCAGTAATTGAAAAGTTGGAGTCATATACTTATCTGGGACAAGTTATTAGCTGTAATAATGATAAATGGCTGGAAGTCAAGAGAAGAATAAATTTTGGATGGATAGCATTCAGGAAATATAGTCACATACTGAAGAGCAATATCCCAGTTTGTCTGAAACGTAAAATAATGAATCAATGTATACTCCCCACCATGACTTATGGAAGTGAAACTTGGGCACTCACCAAAAGAATGGAAGAGAAGCTGAGAACTACACAGCGAAGAATGGAACGAATTATATTGGGAATCAGACTGTTAGATAAGAAGAGAAACACATGGATTAGGCAACAAACTCAAGTAAAGGACATTCTTATCAAAACTAAAGAACTAAAATGGTCTTGGGCAGGACACATAGCTCGAAGACATGATGACAGATGGACTAAGAAAATAACAGAATGGTACCCAAGAGGAGCTAGAAGAAAACCTGGAAGACAAAGGCGGAGATGGATAGATGAAATTCATGAGTTTTTGGGTAGTAAATGGATGGCCAGTGCTCAAAACAGAAGGAACTGGAAAGGTGCTGGAGAGGCCTTCATCCTGCAGTGGATTGAAAATGGCTGATGATGATGATGCCACCATTATTTTTCCTTCTCTCTGAAAATTGACTCACGTTCCGCTAATTATCATCCCCTCTCTTCAGTTCTTTCCAAAGTAATGGAGAAATCCATCAACGGTAAAATTTCTAACTACATACCTTTAAATCTTACATCTGATTAAAGACCATTACATGGATTCGGGAGTGCCAGTCCATTGGTGATGTATTGGCTTATGTCACTCATGGGTAAATTATATTAGTACTTAGGCAAACGCTCTCTACATTTCTAAAACTTTCGATCATATTCGGTATAGACGCCCTCTAAACAAGCTTCTGATTTCTGAAATTGGATTGGATTGTGATACTAGAGAGCTTTCTGTCCTACTGGAGTGGACCGAACAACTTGGAATTTCCCAACGTTTCGTCCACTCTTTTTCTCCTGTACGTTAATGACGTTCTTCCATTTGCCAGAAATCCAATTCATAGTTTTTCTGCTAGTATGGTAGATTTGATTTCCGGTTTGAGAAATTCTGCTCTGCATAAAACAGCTACAACTTCTCGAGTATCCATCACCAGTTTCTAAAAATGGTAATCTCCAAGTAATTATCCACTGGAAATGAGAAAGAATTAATTTTTCTAATATAGTTGAAGGCCGTTATGTAGTGGTTTTCTAACACTGTTATGTGGAATACCAGGGAATCGCTTGAGACAGAATACAGTACAGATGTGCACAATACCAATAAGACAATCAGTGGGAGGAAAAGGACATCAAGAAATATCGAACACGTTGAACTTGTCATGAACGCATCTGAACGTTCTCCACAGAAGTCAACTAGACAGTTTCACGAGAAATGTAAATGAATCAATAGAGAATCTTAAGGGAACACAACAAGGCACCGTGGGTGGATGAGATCTATCAATGTATATTAAGGGAGGCAGCAAAAGAGGTAAGCAAACCCTTAGCCATAATTATGAGAGCATCTTTGGATTAAGGGGTGGTTCCTATGGGCTTCACTTCTACCAACGTATCCCCATTTCACAAGAGGGGTTCAAAAGGCGACACGAGTAATTACAGACATGTTAACTTACTTATGTTCTCGAGAATTTTTTTTTTTTCCCCAAACACGAGAGGTATTAGAACCTGTTGTACTTAGTACTGTGCTTGGGTTGGAGGTTGAGAAGACGAAAGAAGATATTTGTTGACATTGGACTTGAACTTCTGTAGACTGTAATTTTCAGGAAATACATATGAAGGAAGGTTGTTCCAGACAGTTGAATGAATAAACAAGGAAGATGAAACGTTGGTTCTGTGAGTTTGAAGTTGGACAGTAAATGTATGTTGGCTGGTGGCGACACGTGTTCGGACTGTTTTAAAAGAGAGAGTGGGAATTATAGAAGCCAATTCAGAAGAACAGTGCCCATGGAAGTATCTGTAGAAGAGGCATGCAGAAGAAACAGTACGTCTATGAGAAAGCGAGTGGAGAGACTCTATTAGAGATGAATCATTAATTAACCTAACTGCCCTCTTCTGAATGGAATCAAGAAGTCTGAGAGAGGTTTTCGGGGCACCACCCCAGATGTGGGAACGATATTCCATGGTAGGGCAGATTTGCGATTTGTAAAGAGTGAACAGCTGTTTGGAAGAAAAGTAACCCCGAGAGCGAAAGAGAAAAGAAAGAAAGAAAGTTTTTTAGATGCAGAGGAAGCAATATTTGTAATGTGCTTGTGCCAAGAGATATTAGAAGTCAGGGTAATCCCCAAAAGAGATATATCATTTTGCCTAGAAATCGGAGTGTCACGAAAGATAAGCATAGGAGCAGAAGAATCCTTTTTGCGAGATATAAGACAAGACTGAGTTTTAGACGGGTTGAAATCAACTAAGTTGTCTTTGCCCAAATGAAGAATTACCTGAAAATCGGCATTTAAGGAATTGGTAGCAGATATTCGAGAAGTTGAAGCTGATTGAGCAGGGCAAGGCTTCTCAAAATGGAAAGTAGAATGCAATGTGCTATCATCGGCAAAACTATTAATAGGATTTCCAGTCAATGGAAGGTCATTAATATACAAGAGGGAAAGAACTGAACCTTGGGCGACACCGGAATTAGTGGAGAAGTTAGAAGACAGAGAGCCATCTACCATCACCCTCAGTGAGCAATCAGAGAGAAAACTGGATAACCAATTACTAAAAACAGTTGGCAAACCATAAGATGGAAGCATGTTTAGAAGACCTTTATGCCAAACACGATCAAAAGCCTTTGAGATGTCAAGAGCAACTATTTGTGTTTCACCAAACCTTTCCATTGAATTAGTCCATAAATGGGTAACATAAGCCAGAATATCAACAGTGGATCGACACTGACGGAATCCATACTGGCGATCACTGATCAGACGGAAGGTTTCTAGGTAGTTTAAGAGTTGGCGATTAATTGATTTCTCCATTACTTTAGAAAGAGTAGAAGTAATTGCAATGGGACGATAATTGGATGGGAGGGATTTGTCACCCTTTTTAGGAACTGGCTGGATATGAGCAAATTTCCAAGCAGAAGGAAAAACACCTTTGGAATAGGAATGTGAAAAATGGCTGCAAAGAATACGAGTAAGTTCAGGAGCACAGGTTTTGAGAACAAGTGAAGAAATACCACCAGGACCTGGTGCTTTCTTAGCATCAAGATTCATCCAAATCCTTCTGATATCCTTTTGACGGAAGACTACAGGAGGTATTGAGTGGAGTGTTTTGGGAATAGTGGGAGGTGTATTATCAAGGTGTATTACCATGAATTGGAAGAAAAAAGGGATGCTAGCAGGTCAGTTTTATCCTTGGCTGAAGTGACAACAGAACCATCTGGTTTGGACAGAGGTGGGAGCAGAGATGGGCAAAAGTTGCGTCCAATAGCTTTGGCAAGAGACCAGAATACTCGGCTACCATTAGGGCAAGAAGCAAGTTTTCTACTCTTAGCCTGTTTAAACTCTAATTTGGACTGATTAATAACTGCTTTACAATTGTTGCGAGCTTTGGTGTAGGCAGAAAATGATACTGAGTTGTTGCGTGTGACACACAGCCGAGCTGCTAACGCCACATGGCGATCTGAGCTGGGCAACCTAACCCGACTCTCTTTAAATCCTGGGGCGGGAGGGCCCCCACCCCTTCTTTCCTTCTGGTGAGGCATGTGCATGCCTAACTGATCTACTCGGGGTCGCCTACTCAATTCTCCCTACACTTCTGCCTTACTCACCCCAGTCTACAGTCTCTTCCCACTCTCTCTTTACGCAAGCGTATTCCCCCCACACCAAAACTTTAAACAACTCCAAATTAACTACGCCCGCTTTCGGCCTTCTTACATCTAAGCGATATTTTCCCGCGCAATTGAAGACACGCACATATGTACATATTACACACATATATTTTTTACTCATATATATAAAAAAATTTTTTTTTTATTTCCTAGCCGCTGAAATCTCAGGAAATTAGGCGGCAGGACCTGCCAGAGTAAAAATAGTCTACTAGGTTCCTGGTCTTCCTCCATAGTGCGTAAGTGGGGCAACGTTGGGCCTCAGCAGGGGTATAATAGCTAAACGACCAGATGAACAACGGTACACGACATAATACAAATTCAATACCCACACACTTTTAAACCTCTGGCTTTCCCAGAAAACTGGCACACCCACAATGTAAGCAACGCGGAGATTGGGGAAAACCCCAGGTGCCACTAGACATCAACACACTTTGCACTTTACTATGATTTCATGCAGGAGGACACATACCGGGCATCTGCTCAGTTTGCAAAAGATCTCTTTGAAAGGAGAAGGACATTCCCGCAACCTCAACTGCAGCAGTGACCAAAAGACTGAAACCTTCCATTAAGAAACGCAAACGTGAAAACATCATCTAGCTCTGCCTTGCCTTCAGCTGGTAACAAGAAAACTCAAATGTGACAAATCACCTAATCCTAACATCAAGGAATGCAAACCGTGAAATCCACTTTCTGGACACGTCCCTGCATATCATTGGACCATCTCAACGCAAGAAAACTGGAACATGACAATACAATGACTAAAACTTAATCACTTCAAATATAAATGCAACCTATGAGAGGATTGCCGTACACAAGAGCCCACACTATTGTGCCATCACCAGGAGCTAGACAAAATACCATGCTAGAACAAGACAAACGAAACGTGACAAACTAGGACCGAACTGGACGAATACTTGACCATGACTGCAGCAAACTGCTGTCACTAGTTACCATTAGGCGACCCAAGGCTGAACATCTGTCTCAGCTTGCTTCCACTCCTTTTCCTGGCACGGGGGGAGTGATATTTTGCTGTCTCCTGCCACCACCCACTTTTCCTTCTGGTGAAGCATGGGCATGTCCACTGTCTCATGGGGGTCTTCTTCTATCGACCCCGTTCTTCTGTTTTCCTACCCCAACACCTTCTCTTTTGCCTCCCCCCCAACACCTTCTCCTTACACAGTGTATTTTCCCACGAGCCCACAGTTGTATTGTCACCGTCCTCCTCACACCGGGGGAAAAAGGCTCGGGTTCGAATCTCGTCGATGACGTGAGGAACTTTAATGGGCTTTGTTCACTCCGTGGCTGAGTTAGTTGTTCTTAGGCGTAGATAGTAAAGTTCCCCCCTAGAAACTGGGGTTTATCGTCCAGCAAAACAGACAAATTGACCATAGACCATACGCAATTAACAGTCATAAGACACAGCATGGAAGATGAATTTAATTATTTGGGTAACCTAAAAATAAAAGTTAGTTAGTTAGTTAGTTACCTAAACATCATTGCTGACCAGGTACACTCTTTCACAGCAATGGCCTTCCCCTCTGGTGGTGCCGTCTTTCTACAGGATAATGCGCCATGCCACACTGCCTGGATTGTTCGAGACTGGTTCGCGGAACATGATGAAGACTTCCAGATGTTGCCCTGGCCTCCAAATTCCCCAGACATCAATCCCATCGAGCATCTGTGGTTTGTTTTAGAACAGCAACTCCGATCTGCAGCGTCTGAACCACGGACCTTACAGGAGTTAAGGATTTGCTGGTTACGTGTTGGTACCACATACCACGACACATGTAGAAATCTTGTAGCGTACATGCCTCGCCGAGTACGAGCTGTTTTGGTTGCACGTGGAGGACCAATATCATATTAGGTAGGTGGTCATAATGTTTTGGCTCATTGGTGTATATTGATGAAGGTATAACAGTGCAAAAGTTGGCAGATTGGTTAATGAAGATATGCTGCTGCTGCAACAAGACGTAGAAAATTTAGGCAGATAAGTTGAGAAATGACAGTTGAAGTTTAACATTGACAAATGCAAAGTACTGCAGATGGGTAGCAGTAATACAAGACTAATGTATCAGCTGTCTGGTACTACTCAGCATAATGGAAAATGAAAACTACCTGGGGGTAATTGTGCAGTCAGATATGAAGTTCTCTGAACAATGCAAACAGACTGCTAAGACAACTCATGGGATTTCTCAATGATATACAGGAAAATTTCTAGCAGGGATTAGGAGATGATTATCCCATCGTACAAGCCCTTTCCCTATGATCTTTCAGTCCTACTACTTGGGTTGGTTGTTCTTCACTGCCCCATCTGGGTAGCACCCTCCTCCCTTTCGCCTGGTGGGTCACCCCACTGCCAACTGTCACATCCCACCCCAAAAGCTGCATGGCCATCCTAACCTGGAGGATTCTCTTCTGTCGCCCCTTTCAATCAGGCGGGCGCCTTCACTACAAATTGCAGCATTGTAGACTAGGCACCTGAAAGGTGATCTGATTGAGGTATTTAAGGCTTTGAATGGATTGAGCAAACCCAATTCTGATGGCATTCTTCCTTTTGCCCAGACTACACACATAAAAGAGCATAAATTCAAATTGAGGAAGGATGGTTGCAGGATGGGATGTGAGGAAGTTTGCTTTCAGCCAACGGATGGTTGATTGTTGGAACTAACCTTGAATAATTTCAAGGAGGTGCAAGACAAATTATTGGAAGAGATGGACAGGTAATATGGGAAGGGTTTTTGTTTTTGGCTAATGCTTTATAAGTTTTCATTCTTGCATTGTTTGCCACCACCAATACTAATACAAACACGTAATTATTAAATAAAAAAAAAGTACTTAAATTTGTTATGAGATTCACAAATCATGGATTGCTGTTAAAGGTCATATACACAATTCTGACTCACTCTGTATAAATATACCCTTTATGATGTCTTTGTAAATATTGTCAATGTGGAACGTGCGAGTGTCCCCCCCCCACCAACCTCTAAACAGAATGTCTGTTTGTGCTAATGGTCTCCTTGGTTAATAGTTATATTCCAACCCAATAAAAGTAACTTTTCTATATTACTTATGTTCTTTGGAACAAACGTTCGTTTCATATATATACACTGCGCTACCACTTTATATTAGGTACACCCCTGCTGTGCACAAAAATGGCTTGTACCACAACGTTGCAAGTCACGTGACCACAGTTGTGGATATAAATGTAGCAGAACAAACTTTCTAGTATCAGTTAAGCGTACAAACCGTAGCAAGAATGGGGAAAAGGAGTGATCTAACGGACTTCGAACGTGGCATGGTAGTAAGTGCAAGACGTGCTGGACAAAGCATCTCTGAAACGGCAGTTCTCCTGAACTTTTCACGCACCACAGTTTCAAGGGTATATCGAGAATTGTGCAACGAACAGAAAAAATCCGCTCAGTGGCACTCCTGTGGGAGAAAATCGCTTGTTGATGAGAGAGGTCAGAGGAGGATGACTAGAATTCTACAAGCAAACAGACGGGCCACAATGTCGCACATCACGTCAAAATACAACCTTGGTGCGCAGAACAAAATATCGCAACGGACCACTAGTCGCACTTTGTCGCCAATGGGCTACAACAGCCGATGGCTACATCGCGTACCTTTGTTATCAATGAAGAACAAGAGAGCACGTCTCCTGTGGGCACAGCAACACCAGCATCGGACTATCGAGGATTGAAAACAGTTGCTTGGTCTGACAAGTCGAAGTTCCTGGTGCGTCATGTTGATGGAAGGGTCAGAATTTGGAGAAAACAACATGAATCCATTGACCCGTCCCATCATGTCTGATTACTACTGTGCAAGGTGGTGGGGGCAGTGTTATGGTGTGGGAAATGTTTTCTTGGCACACGTTGAGTCCAATTATACCCATAGATTCACGTCTGAATGCCACATCGTACCTAAACATCGTTGCTGACCAAGTGCATCCGTTCCTGTTGACAGTTTATCCTCAGTCAGATAGTTACTTCCAGCAGGATAATGCTGTTGTTATGTTATGTTGTTATTTTGGTTTTTAGGAGCATTAGCAACTAAGGCCATATTGCTCCGGGATATGCAGTGGTCATTCCCTGACCTTTCCGCATCCTCCGTATTTGGTGGTGATGGGCTCGAACCCCGGTCTAATCAAGAAGCATGTGCTACGCACTGCTGCTCCTTCCCACCTGGCTATGGAGGCGCCAGCAGGATAATGCGCCGGTGCACAAAGCCGGAATCACTATGGAATGGTTCCAAGGACATGACAATGATTTTTCTTTGCTGCAGTTGCCCGCTCAGTCCATGGATCTCAATCCTATTGAACATCTTTGGGATGAGCTGGAAAGGGCTGTTCGCTGCAGGCCTACACCTCCGTCGAATCTCAAGGAACTGCGTGACACACTCATGTCTGCATGGTACTCCATTCCTGCACAACGTTTTCAGCATCTTATTCAATCCATGCCTAGACGAATTCAGGCTGTTTTGAAGGCTAAAGGAGGCTCAACACGCTACTAGATGTACCTAATAAAGTGGCAGCACAGTGTATATGGAAATGGGGAATCCGGTCACTATCCTTTGAGCTGTATTTATTCTAATCTTAAAATCAACCCTAATGCTTTCACAACATCCTTTGTCTCAAATGGCTACCGAAGTGACTGATGCCTGAAGTCTAGACCTCATCTTCCATGGACAACTGCGCAGATGGCACGGTGGTTATAATCACCATCCCATCGCACCGGTTGGAAAAGCCAGCGGGAATCCCGTTAATGAACTTTTTATGGAGTATTTTCATTCCGTGGCTGAGTTATTCGGTCTCAGGAATGGGTAGTAACATTCCTGCCCCCTTCCTCTGGAAACTCGGGTTTTTTATCGAATAGAATAGGCAAAAATCGACTACCAAAGAATACACGAAATTTTTTGATACACAGGGATAATGGATTAATTTTCCAGTGGCCCTAATATGACACTTCATTCCATGAACAGGATGCAACCAAGGGAACTCCCTACTACCATTGCATTCACTACTATCCAAAAGTTTCTGATAAATGCAGAAAAAGTCCTCTTCCTTGCATTATTTTGCCATTCGCCAACGAGATATTCAAACTACTGAAAACCCAACCTATTGCTCAAATCTGTCTCTCAGTGATTTTTTCCCCCCTAAAACTGAAAGAGTACTGTTAAAGAAAAATTGTCATGTTTCTACTTTCACACAATCCTTGCTGTAAATGCTCGAACTGTTGGATGCTTCATTATTTAGGGTAGGTACAGAGGTAACTAAGGGTATGAGGTATCAGTATATCATAATTTAAATCCTCTATGTCTGTGGCCATGGTTGTGAGATTTGGATTATAAAGTAACGGCAAAGGAAGAAATTGCTAGCTGTCGAGATGGATTTTTGGAGAAGAACAACCCGAAGATCTAAATTAGGAATGAAGACATAAGAAAAGCAATGAACGCTCAAATGACAAAATAGAACAAAAAAGATTAGAATGGTATGGAGATGTTATGAGAATGGGGGAAGAGAATGGGGCAATGGAATGGACACTCCCTAGAAGGAAAAGGAGAGGAAGACCAAGAAACACATGAATGGAGGAAGTGAAGGGTAGCTATGGAAAAGAGGAAATTGAATATATATATAATAAAAAGTTAAGTCGAGGATAATCGTTGATACAACTGTTGATCCCAGATGAAGATCTTAATATATAACCCATTTCCAGAAAAAAGGCTCCATTAGCTCAACTGAAATTTAAACATAATTTCTTAAGACTAATCGGGAGAGTATGGAGTATAATTAGCTTTCTGAATTCTTGACCTTTACCATCTACTGGCATCGCGTTTGCAGATCAGATTGTTTGCAAACAAGGGTTCTTGATTTACGAGGGAAAATCTGTTTTTGTGTTGACGTGTTGTAGAACCTGTTAATACTGAAAGAGTAGAGGTGATAATCAGCGTCTCATGTAAGGTGTTTGAGGTAGATGAGGATGCCCTGAACTACTTTCAGTAACCAGACAGGCGGGCTAGGGCCGTAGGTCTAACAACGACCCACGTATATCTCCTCCGCAGGGCGTCCGGCCTTGCTAAAAGAAAAACTTGTCTGCCAGAACTATTTCGGTCACGTTCAGCTGTCGGTGACACGGTATAAATATCGTTTGGTACTCTGGCGTAGTATAAACAATGTAGTTGAGAACGGACCACTGCATCACCTGGTTGAGAGTATACCTGCTGGCCTCGTGTGTTTATGTGAACAAGGCCAATACTGGGAGCGGGTTCTGATACCAAGTCCGCAAAGCCTCACTCCCGTCTCGTAGGTTGCCTTTAGGACAGGACAGCAGTTGTACCTCGCCCAGGGGGTTCGGCGCCTGGACTGGCATCGCATACGCCCCATTTCACCGTCGTTCGTGAAAAGGTTCGGAATAGAGAGATGAAAAAAAAAAAAGAAAAGAAAAAAAAATCCTTGGGAAAGTGAAAAGCGGAAGAGGGAGGGGTTTGAGGTGAAACGTCGGTGATCGGCCTATGCGAGCTTCCAAAGGTAACTGGGTGCGAGAGGGCAACAGGGTGGCTGCGAGTTTCACTGAGCGATGTTGGGGGTGCAAGGTACGCAACTTGGCGCCAAAGTAGACTTCGTTATTACCGCCGTAATCATATTCCGAGCAAACAAGTCGGGTCGCTTTGAACCCAGCGACTCGGACCTAGAGCGTGTTCCCAGCCATGAAGTCGGGAACAGAGACGTTCTGCGGGTCTTGGACGGACGAGCAAACCTCCCTTGCTCCCCGCTCCTGTTAGCCAGGTCACAATCGCCCTCCGCGAAACTATTGTGTTCGTAGAACCTCCCCCTGTAAACATAAGGCATGCCGGGTAGCGGGAGTCTATTCTATCGCAGTGTTGAGTCGGAATCATCTTTTCTTACTTTTTTCCAAGGACTGTTGATGTTAGAAAAAGAGTCGAGAGGGAGCTGGCGACTGACTGGCGACGTCATTATTCAAGTCCGTCACTCCGGTATTGTCCAGGGGTTTGGCCGTGAAAGGACAAATGGCTTCGATAGTCTGTGTCGGAAAAATAAGCACTGCCGTCTCGCTTCCTCCGAGATTGGCTTGTTTTCGTGACAAAGATTTTAATTCTACGCCAAGGCCAGGTTTTGGTCTTTAGTAAAGGATGCGCTATAGTCACGAGCTGGCCCGGGTGCTCCCTTTAGTGGACCTATTTGGGTGGCGCTTACAGACGATAACAACCGCCCGTCAACTTTTCGACCGCTGTTCCCGGCTCTTGTAGAATAATCAAACGTGAAATCTAAACGGCATGGCGGTGACAGGTCATTGACAGGAAGGTGTAGTTGGGGTTGAACAATTTTCTCTCTCAGAGCACGCAATCTTATTCTTGCGATGTCTTAGATGAGAAGTTTAGATCGCATTTATAAAATTTATAAATCTCATCTACAGCGTGTTAAATCATCTGCTCGTGAAAGCTTTCTGAGATTGATATCTTCTGCTCGCTTTGAGAAAGAGAAATTGAGGTTGGCCCGAATGCTTAATAGAAAGTAGAACTATCCACAAGACTAAGTTCAATCATATAGCGATGTAGTTTAATGTGTGATATTTTGCTAAAAGATGACACAAGCGCTGTATGAAGTTTCACACGTATTCGTATACACGTGTACTTTTCTCTATTACATTTTTAATACTTTTTTTTTTATTGGTGTTTCTATTTATTAAAAATATTAACCTGTTCTTCTTTGTTTATTTATTGTTTTTCCATATGGGGTCTTCACGTGACACCTTTACAACTTTTAATAAACACCGAATGGAAGCGTATGATTTATAATTTAAAACAGTTTTTTTTTTTGCAAAATTATAAAGCAATTTAAAAAAAATTCAAATTTATCACAAGAGATTCTTTTTTGGTGTAAAAGATCCTTGGAGGCACCTCAACCGAATCAACGGAAAAATGCGACGCGGAAGTGATGTTAAAAGTTTATAAATTTATTAAAACATACGGGGCTGTTCAAAAAGTAGTGGAAACAAACGTTACAATAAAAAAAAAAGTATTTGGCGTTTACATTCCCTCAATAATTCCCGGTCTCTAGTAAAATTATCCCCAGTTTATTAATAATGGCCAGATACTCGATAGGTTTTATCAAGGCAAAGGGAACAAATCAAACCGGAATTCAGTTGCTTAGGACATCGAACTGATGTCCTAAGCAAATTTCAGAAAGAAGTGTCTCATCTCCCATCCTCCTTCGCGCTCATAATCTTTTTAGGTGTTCTTTTCACTTAGGATATGAACAAGGTTAATGAACTTTGCGATATTTGCATAATCAACATAACATAAAAATCAAAGTGATGTTCAATGTAGTGCAACGTCGTGTGAATAAAGACGCACTGTAACTTTTCTTTTCTTGTTCATGACACTGAACACCTTTATTTAGGTGACTCTACCAAAATCGCTATTAAATGATAAAATGAAGTCTATATACCACTCACAGTTCATCTGCAGCTGAGCTGTGTATGGTCCATCAGCCAGATTCAAGAAACACTGGTCTTTATGGAATCAGCCTTGTTTATATTGAACATCCACGCGCATCTTGAACCTTGATTCCACAAGGATGATCCCTAACGCTTCCAACCACAATATTGATCCCATTCAAAAGATTCATGTTATAGGTGAGTAAAGATTCGATCCATTGCTGAGGGCATGAGTATGGACACAAATAGGCCTGACGTAGCCCAGTGGTCAGGAGCGAGAGTGCATAGCACGCGTTCCTTGAGTGGACCGGGGTTCAAGCCCGTGACTACTAAATACGATAAATATTTGTATTGACGATTTATTGTAAACTCTACTGACTTGGTTGTCGTGCCGGAGTATAAACAGAAAATTTATTTATTTTATTTAAATGTTCCCGACAATGTTCACAACGGACCTCTATTTCGGGAGTTGTCTGTTCAATGGATTCCAAAACAATTAATGGAATTTTGCTAAAACACACGCATGTCTCCCTCTATCATCTGTAACGCTTCAGTGAAGAGAATTCAGTTTCGAAACAGTATTGTCAAGGCATGAGTGCACTACAAGACCCCAGATACAAAACTACGCTCCGTGATATAGAAACGAGACGAGTCCTCTCTATCGAGAAAAGTTCAAGGTTTTTGATTCATCAGAGAGATACCCAACTATTAGTTCCAACGATATTGTCAAATCCTAAATAGATTGTGGATGGCCATTCATAAAAAAAAAGATGTTTTTCTTGCTTAAACTGTAACACTCCAAACTGCTGTCTGTGCATAACAATGGCTCTAGAGTTTCAGATGAGGAAGAGGGCATGGTACCCATTTCACTGCGCTGTCGCAACAAACAGAGGAAGTGAAGTATGTCCCCTTCTGACTTTCATCGGTTTGTCCCTTTTAAATTTATCTGATAAGAACCAATTTTACGCCAGAAGACTACAGAGGGGGACACAGTCGAAAAAAACCTGATTTTGTTTTTAGTTTGATGAATGCACAGATATGAGACGTTCCGTTACCAAATCTAGTTTCAGCAAGTGTTGTGGATGATATTTAAAACCATAAGTTACTCCCATTTGAAAACTGCCTAGAGCGCGCCAAAAGAAGTTTCACTTTAAAGAGATCCGGATACAGTGAGCTCGGGAATATGACCATTGGATAATGAAAGATTTGGAAAAAAATACCTGGTCTGACGAATCCCGGTTCTGGCTGTTTCGTTCTGATGGGTGGACCAGAATACGGCGAAAACACCACGATCCATGGATCCATTCAGGTATCAACAATAATGGTGGCGCGGTATAATGGCGTGTTTTCGTGGTGCATAGTCCCATAGTAGAGTAATGCGATAGGACATCTGGAAATTGTTTTCGACTATGAACATCCTATCATGGCCTCAGTACACGTCTGAAAATAGTTTTTTTTTCAGCAAGATAATGCACCTTGTCGCAATTCCAATATTCTGCAGGATTGGATAGAGGAACGTGAGAGTGAATTCAGCTTACTGCAGCGACTTCTCCAGTCACCAGATCTCAATATAAGTGATATCTGTGAATGAGGTGGAACCAGGCTTTTCCCGTGGAAAGAAGGGGGTCACACTCGCTATTAGGAAATTGTATCTGATAAAATGGCAGTCAGGGTATTTATTTCAGACAAATTATACGAACGACGAAAAAGAAAAATGTCCTATTTCAGCCCAATCAGAAATCTTCACTTAACGATTCGATTGAGCTCTGTCTTTTTTAAAGCAATGAAAGGACATGGTAAAAAAAGTTGAATGAACACACCATAACAGTGTGAAACGATGCTACCATCTCAAAGGAATTAAAACGATCGATCACAAAAATTTACACTTTAAGGGGGTGTCGTATGTGAACTTTTCAAAACTTTTTCAGTAAAATTAATTGTATCTATTTCATCTCTGTAACAAAAAGAAAAGTCGACAAATCGTGATGAAATGAGACCAATTTCAAACTTTTATACGCAGCCCCTGCGTAAAACACAGCTACTCACCCCTTTCAAATGCAGTCCAGTCTACCCACATATCTCCAACCACTATTTCTGCTCTTACTTTGTGAACTGTTCCTATCACTTGTAAAATTAATCGAAACGTCTTTGGTCATTTCAGCTCATTATTATCCTTTCTATATTAGTATTGTTATGAGAATTTTCACTATCTTATCAGGACTGAAAAGGTAATGAAAGGTATTGACTTTATTTCTTACTTATCGTATTCTTTATTTCTTTCAGTCTATCTCGCTCACTTTGTAACTGTTTTCTATCTTCCTGCTTCTCTCGTTCGCTCGGAGCATCCTATATGGGAAGAAGAGTTTCTCACGAATGCCGTATACGGGAATGGACGCTTACACAATGAGAAGGTCATAGCCACGCATCCTCGTAACCTTAGGTCTCTGACAAGATAGATGGTGGCATCGCGGCGCCCGAGATCAGGGATGTAGTCTGGTTTTGGCGATAAGTAGGCGATAGTCTAGGCGCCAGTACCTTCTAGCCAATGTGTCGGACCGATGCCGACAGTGATCTGCCAAAACCAATGTTTCCGCTAGGTTTGCTTAGCCATTCTGTGCTGGAGCTTCGTTGAGTTGGTTTGACCCGAAGAGTTATCAGTTTCAATCCGATGACCACGCCGATTACATCATCTCTTCTCATTTCATCTCATCTCTTCTATCATGCTAGATATGATATAATCATTACTTTTTATGGGCTGTGCGGTAAAATTAGTGTTTTCTTCTACTACCCTTTCTCCTTGATGATACAGGAACATTGCACAAAAGAATATCAGTCACGTAGGAAGTAGAAAATGTGATACATTCTTATGTTTGTTTTTATATTGTGTTAAAAACAATAAAAAATTGAAATACATGTTGTATTATGGGTCGTTTACCATTTTCATTTTTTAAACATTGAATTTGTTATATATCACTTATTTTAAATAAAAATAATTACAAAAACATCCCCCTTAATTTTGTGTACATCTCCATAAAGACGCATTTTAGAATATAAATTCTTCTGTATAATTTTATTACAAAACTTGAAGTGTTTCAGACAGGAGAAATTTTATAACATCGAAATTTTTCTTTTTACTTTATGAATACGATTTAATTATTCATATTTTAGATTTATATTGTCAGTATTTTGACATGTAATTATATTTATAGTGAATTTTATTTTACAATGTTTTTGATAAGGTAGTTTATAATATAGCCGTTAAGTGGCGTTGTGATGAACTTGCAAGTTATCAAAAATAATTTACTGAAATAAATAAAAATAACGAAATTGTTCTTAGCAATTGGAAGGTAAAATTAAAAGCAAATACTCATAATTACAAAATGTTAAAATTAAAATGTTATTTGAAGTTATATTATATTTATAGTTTATTTATATTTATAATTTAATAACTTATAAATGTATTTATGGTTTTCACGTTGTTTTTAATAGAATAGTTTATAATATGGCCGTTAAGTGGCGCTGTTTTAATGTAATTTGGAGCTCAAGATACTGCAAACGAAATGTCTTTCATAATTATCACTTACAGTTATCAAATGTATTTTATCCCAAAAAAATTAAGAAATTGTTTTAATAGCTAAAATTATGTGTAACTTGAGCAATTAGAAGATAAAAATAAAAATTAAAGACAAGAAATAAAATGTAACATTTTATCTCTATGTAGTTGTATGTAAGCTAGAATCATAAACGTTATTGCAGAATAAAACCCACACATACAATTCGTTGCCAAATCAGATAAGAACAGTGGTCTTACAGTCTTACGTCTTACCTTTGGCTATCAGACTAAATATGAAGATGTGAATGATTCGTATCCAAATTTGTTCGGAAATTATTAATGGAAAAACATAAAGATAGCAGTTTGTAGGGTGTCAGCAACTTCGGCTATATTGCGCAGTATGTCTGTAAATTGCGTGGTTTTGTGGTCGATTTTCTATTTCCTAGATGAGAAAAACCATGCTACCTCTCCTGAGACGGATTAACTCAGCCAAGTTGTGAAAAAGCACATAAGGATTTCTCGGTTATTGACAAGATTCGAACTCAGGTCTTGTCCACACGGTGTTGGGAGGAGGAGGGCAATTATACGTACTGTGCTGCTAAGGCAATACGCAAAGGAATAAATTCAGTTTAAGTAACTCTCTTAGAACATTTTCATTCGCCCTTGGTGAGAGGGTGGTACACCTCTGAGATTGAGAACCACTGTTTTAATTAAAAATGGTTTTAATGAAAAGTGGCTAATTCTGGTCTTCGTAATTTATTATTGGTAATGATAATTTCTTCTAATAAAATCTCTAATTTGTAATCGTTGATTTTATGATTAGGTTTGTTTCTCATCTAATACAGGGCACAGAAACAAAAATAATTCCTTCCACTCTTGTTTATTGCCAGCCATATATAAAAAACATAAATTTTCTGTTTATACTCTAAAACGACCACATAAGATCAGAGGAGTTTGCAAGAACATTAGCATATTTGGTAGTCACGCCGGATTGAATACTTCGTTTGGAAACATTTGATATAATGGTATGTGTTAAATTCTGGCGGTATTTGAATAGCAACAACGATACCATCAACTTCGTTATCCACGAAGGCATTGAAAAATGCTAAAAATATATTATTGGTCATCCCATTTTATCATCATCATGATATTATTGGTCATCCCCACTAGACTAGAGGATAAAGTACTCCTAATGCTCGGTTGCCATCCATCAGTTAACGTCTGTAAGGATCAGATGATACGTACATTCTGTACTGATTCCATTTGTCCGATATACGTACATACACTGAGTGATCACTGAATTATGACCACATCTATGAAAACTGAATGCGACCCGTTGACCACGTGAGGTACGAGAGTGCAGTTAGTTGAACTACGTAGCATAGATAAGGTGGCAGTGGTTCAGTAGGTAGTAAAATTCCGAACGTGATGGGTAAAAGGAAGGATTTATCGGGTTTTGATAAAGGACAGATTGTGGGTGCTCGACGAGCTGGTGCCTCGATTTCCCAAACGGCTGAACTGGTGCGGTGTTCGAGAGCCGCCGTAGTTAAAGTGTACGAGGACTGGCGTCAAAATGGTTAAACAACAACTCGAGGGCAGAACTGCAAAGGTCAGCGAAAGGTTGATGTTAGAGGTGCGCCGGATTCGACGATTCGTACAGGCGAACAGGCGCAGCACTATTGAAGAGCTGACTACTTAATACAACATGGGCCAACCCGGAACAATATCTGGCATGACTATGCGTCGCACGCTCGCACGTATGGGCTATACCAGCAGATTACCCCTACGGCATCCTCTTCTAACCAAGGTTCATCGGCGTAAAAGACTCGCCTGGTGCAAAGAGCATGCAAATTGGACGTTAGAAGACTGGAAGAAGGTGTGCTGGTCGGATGAGTAACGTTATTTACTCCGTACACGACCATTCCTGCACACCGTAAATGGTCGTGTACGGATTTGGCGTCAACAACATGAGGCTCTTCATCCATCATGCATGGTATCAAAAGTGCAGGCCGGTGGAGGCGGTTGTATGGTGTGGGGCATGTTTCACTGGCAGGAACTTGGATCCCTGGTGCATGTGTAACAACGTATCAGTGGCCTCCGCTATCGTCAACTGCTTGCTGACTGTGTACACCCGCTATGTTACACTTTTTTCCGAATGGCGATGGTGTTACACTTTTTTTCCGAATGGCATATTAAGATGACAATGCTACGAGCCATCGGGCACTTAATGTGCAGGAATGGTTTGAGGAACACAGTTCTGACTTCCAGCATATCGATTGGCTTCCGACCTCCACCGATATCAATCCCATAGAGCACTTGTGGGACACTATGGAAAGGTATATCAGGCATCTGGGATATACCAATCACCTCCATACCTGCATTGCTAGTCGCACTACTCACAGTTTGGTTGGCTATACCCCCTGAACGCTTCCAACATCTTGTTGAATCAATGCCACATCGGATAGCTACTATACTGAGGGCAAAAGGAGGACCTACACTGTATTAGGTAGGTGGTCATAATTCAGTGATCATTCAGTGTATATCCCAAATCTACACATACGTACAAATGTCACAAAGGAAATTTTATACATTGCGAAGCACCTCGACCTGGAAATGGATACCAAAGAAGCGAATGAGTTCTTGGAGTCTCACAGAGAAGAATTCACAATTAACGTTTCATCTGAGTTGCAGGCATAAACGCAAATTGAAGAAAGGAGTGACAGTGACCATCAAATTTCTAGTACAAATTTTAAGAGAAATCCCTATAAAGGTGAAAGAGATGAGGAATCATAGATGGTTTAGATCCCAATGTTGAAAGAAGCAGTAACAATGTCAGAAGACAACATGTCACAGTTTGTTATGAGATTCTTTACGATGAAAAGAAGAAGATAATCATCTTTCTTTGAATATGAAGTTTCTCAAACTGGATTACTTTATCAGGTATGTACAGTAATTGAATTTATTCATATTTCATTTAAAAAAAATTATTCGCAAATCTTTAGGAACGTATCTCGGAAAGTTACATAAGTTTATATGGGAATTTCGTGTTTGGTTAGCGTATATTCGTTAAAGTGCAGCTTTCCAAGAACACATTGCATACGTTAAACGAAGTTAGGTGTACTCGAAATCAAGTGTCTGTTTTACTTGGTGTCAAGGAACCGAAGACCTATACATGATACATTTATTTATATAAGAGTCGTTCAAATGAAACCATGGTAATAATGGTTTCATTTGAACCATTATTTGAACTATGGAACAATGGTTTCATTTCAATATACATACACTGCTCGACAAAATTAACAGAACAAAATGTTTTTTATGAATATTTTATTGTGAACAGTGTCCCTGAAGGCGGATATTGGATATAACAGGCATCCTAGCATGCAAATTCCGAGGATCGAATATAAATCGATCTACCATCTTACAGAGCTGCATATTATGCAAATTATTCATGTCTATAAAAACACGGGATGCTACCACATCACTTCATTCCCGTTTTTTGGCCTTCTCAGTGGAACAGCCACATCTTCAATATTTAGGATGGCAAGTCATCGGCGCTAGATGATTCTTTGAGATGGCAGGCTGTTGGGCGACTTAAAGCCAGGCAGTCTCAGGCAGAGGTGGCACATTGGTTTAATGCGTCACGCAGTGTCGTCTCGGCATAGTGGAAGCAGTTTCAGGAGAGAGGAACCATTACAAGTAGAGCTGGTCAAGGACTCCCGAGAGCTACGTTAACCAGAACAGACTGCAATCTGCCTCTACCAGTAAGATGGAACCCTACGATGTCCTTTCATCAACTAGTTCTTGAGGTTGTTCCAGCCACAGGTGAAAATATTTCCAACCGGACTATGTTAAGAAGGTTCAATTCAAGTGGACTCCAGCAAAGGAAGCGAGTGGTTTGTATCTCATTAACTAGTCTGCGAGGGTAGCACAGTGGTATCGTCATCGTCCTCCCCACACCTGGTGGTAAAGGCTCCAGTTCGAATCCCGTCGAGGAACTTTAATGGGCTTTTTTCCACACCGTGGCTGAGTTAGTAGCTCTCAGCCGTAGATAGCAAGGATTTCCCCCCCCCAGAAACTGGGGTTTTTCTTTAAACAAAACAAGAAAATCGACGAGAGAACCCACGCAATTTACAGGCAACACATACACTGTGCTGCCACTTTACTGGTACATCTAATAGCGTGTTGAGCCTCCTTTAGCCTTGAAAATAGCCTGAATTCGCTTAGGCATGGATTGAACATGATGCTGAAAACGTTGTGCAGGAATGGAATACTATGCAGACACGAGTGTGTCAGGCAGTTCCTTGAGATTCAACGGAGGTGTAGAACTGAAGCGAACAGCCCTTTCCAGCTCATTCCAAAGATGTTCGATAGGATTGAAATCCGCGGACTGAGCGGGCCACTGCAGCAAAGAAAAGTCATTGTCATGTTCCTGGAACTATTCCATAGTGATTCGGGCTTTGTGCACCGGCGCATTATCCTTCTGGAAGTAACCATCTGACTGAGGATAAACTGTCAACAGGAACGGATGCACTTGGTCAGCAACGATGTTTAGGTACGATGTGGCATTCAGACATGAATCTATGGGTATCAATGGACCCAACGTGTACCAAGAAAACATTCCTCACACCATAACACTGTCCCCTTGAGACATTACGGGACGGGTCAATGGATTCATGTTGTTTTCGCCAAATTCTGAGCTTTCCATCAACATGATGCACCAGTAACTTCGACTCGTCAGACCAAGCAACTGTTTTCCAATCCTCGATAGTCCGGTGCTTGTGTTGCTGTGCCCACAGGAGGCGTGCTCTCTTGTTCTTCATTGATGACAAAGGTACGCGATGTGGCCTGTTGTAGCCCATTCGCGACAAAGTGCGACTAGTGGTCCGTTGCGATATTTTGTTCTGCCCACCAAGGTTGTATTTTGACATTATGTGCAACATTGTGGCCTGTCTGTTTGCTTGCATAATTCTAGCCATCCTCCTCTGACCTCTTTCATCAACAAGCGATTTTCTTCCACAAGAGTGCCGTTGAGAGGATGATTTCTGTTCGTTGCACCATTCTCGATATACCCTTGAAACTGTGGTGCGTGAAAAGTTCAGGAGAACTGTCGTTTCAGAGATGCTTTGTCCAGCACGTCTTGCACCTACTTCCATGCCACGTTCGAAGTCCGTTAGATCACTCCTTTTCCCCATTCTTGCTACGATTTGTACGCTTAACTGATACTAGAAAGGTTGTTCTGCTGCATCATGTAGTCATGTGACTTACAACGTTGTGGGACAAACCATTTGTGTGCACAGCAGGGGTGTACCTAATAAAGTGGCAGCACAGTGTATATACCTGCTAAGCGGTGGGTTCGTCCACTAGCGAGAGGGAATGACAGCGTCGCGTTCCCCTGGAAACAGGTAGGTCATGAATTTTTCTTTCAGTATATAACTTCATATCCTTTCAGTATATAACATAGCTGCTGTAACTGTAACGTTCCTTCAAGTGGTGCACATCGGTTGACAAAGGAATTTTCTACATCTGGTCCTTAATGCAGACATACCCAATCAGTGTATCGCATCTGGGCGGGCAGCAAAAATGGTCATAATCACCACCATGCTCCCCACACCGGATGGAAAACGTTTATGGGCTTATCGCACTTCGCGGCGCGATCTCAGGCGTGGATACAAGGTTTCTGCCATAAGAAATTCTGGTTTTTCCTCCAGCAAAACAAACAAATCGACCAGAGAACACACGCAATTTAGGACATAATACAGATAGATGGTTGAAATTGTTTACCAGGGCCTTAATATAACATAAATTAATAGAGTGCACCGTTAAGGTACACTGTCCTGTCAAAACATAACCACCTAATAGTCATATGTCCTCTTCTTGACACCAGTTTCATGGTATGAACTGTGTAAGGCCTCTGAACATTTAAGGAGGTATGTTGTTCCATGTCGCCATAATTATGTCTCAATGATCTGCGATAGTCCGTAAAGGAGGATCCACGTAATCACAGAGATAACGTATGGGATTCATATCCAGCGAATTCGGCAGCCAAAGTAGCACCATTTTCGTTTTCGACAAACTACTTTCGAACAATACTGCCAACGTGGTGTTGGAAACTGCTGGTCGTCCCCTGGTTAAAGTCCATTGTCAACCGTTCTACCATTTTCAGTCTATCGGCTCGCACAATGCGGGACATCACTACGACCATTGATGAGGTGGGCATCCCTACTAACCCGGCGACTGCGGCTCTTTCCACTATCCGTCCACTCTAAGAACACTTTAAGTACAGCACTCATTGAACAACCCACAAAGTTTGCAGTTTTCATAACACAGCCAGTACCTGACAATCATCCCCTTTTCCGAGATCCAATAATGTAAAACAATTATTTATATTATTGATTGATATTGATATCTATTGAAAAATAGTTGTGAAGTTTCAATGGATACGGTTTCAGTGAGTTTTTTGTAATAATTTAAATCCAGCCCACGAGGCACCAGTTGTTGTTGTATGTTGCGTTATGGTTTTAGGAGCATCAGAGACTAAGGCCATATTACTCCATGCATGCTGTTTGTAAATTGCGCATGTTCTTCAGTCGATTTTCTCTTTTCCGGATGAAGAACCCAAGTCTCCCAGAGAAAAAACTTGTTAAGGGGTTCTCTTACCAAGAAAGGTTTAAGTTCTGCAAATTGCAGAGTTTGGAGACTAGGTACCTGCGAGGTGATCTGATTGAGGTATATCAGGCTTTGAATGAGTTGAGGATTCTTCCTCTTGTTCAGATTACGAACCTGAGAGGGCATAAATTCAAATTGAGGAAAGACAGTTGTAGAATAGATGTTCGGTAATTTGCCTTTAGTCAGCGTTGATTACTGGAACAAACTTCCATCTGTCGTTACGAAAGTTGACAGCTTAAATAAATTCAAGGAAGAACTGGACAAACGTTTAGAGCGAATGGATGTGCGATTTTCTTGCATCACATGCCTCTACTACTACCTGAGAGCGACTAACTCAGCTACGTTGTGAAAAAGGCCCTTAAAAGTCCCTCCTGTGTCTGTTGTCTTGGGTCCTCGTATAGCACAATCGGTAGGATTGCCATTTCCCACACTTGCTGGAAAAGACCTGAGTTCGAGAGAATAATTTTAAGGCCTTTTTCACAACGTGACTGAGTTAGTCGGTCTCAGGCGAGGGTAGCATGGTTTTTCTCCAAGAAACTCGGGTTTTTCATCCAGAAAACAGCAAATCGACCTCAGAACACAATTTTTACAAGGAGCAATATGGCCTTAGTCGCTGATCCTCTAAAAACTCTATTGCTATTACCTTGGTCATAGTGCCAAACATATCTCAGCACTGCAGTGATGAATAGGCCATTAAATCATGTATTTTAAACCAATGAGTTGGTATGAAAAAAGCAGAATGGACACTTAAATATATTTTTTTTCTGAAGATTCGGTGTTTTGCCAATACAGGAGCCTATAATCAATCGCCTATGTCTGGACTTGCTCCTGCTGATATTTTAACCTTGCCAAAGCTTGAAATTCTAAAATTAAGCCTTAAATCATGGCTGAGAGGAAAAAAAAAAGTGCGAAGGATGAGAACACCACGCTTTAGTCGGCTGTACCTTAGATATTCGTGATATATTTTTTTGCCATGGTTTCTGCTCAAGGTGATAGCCTGTGGGTTGATTAAGGAACAACAATTTCCGCCTACTTATTATTTAAGCGATCATGTTTGTCTTTAATTGTGTCCGTAATCAAAGAGGGGCACGCCCTATATGACTACTGATACGAAAGTTTTCAGCCCCTGCTTCCTGTATCAAGTGATGTAGTGTACGTTGCAATATTCGCAATGAACTCAGTGGAATCCATACAAAAAAGAACTCCTTCGATGTTGCAATCCACGAGTGTAATAATGCTCATAAAATTCCTACCAAGGCTGATATATTGGAAAATTTCTACTAGATGGCAGCACTATAGCCCAGGGCTTGTATATCAGGATTTCAGAATAACGCAGCTCCAGTCAGAGGTAAAGGGTGCATCTATGGTCAGTGGCACACTAAGAAAGGGATCGAAAATATAGCATGACTAGGAATTCATATGTATTCGTATTTATACTTGTAGCTTATATACACTCGATTTACGTTTCAAGGTGTCTACAGAAGTGTTTGTTCATGGGTCGATTTTCTGTTGCCCTGGCTGAATTACAAACACTAGTAATTAACGAGGGAGTAGCTCCTCCCTCCTTCCAGGATCGGCAAACGATGGCCTTAACTGAAGGAGGCTTCAGAAGTTTTATGCCCATCAATATCCACAAAGAACGCCATCTTAGATACGTTTATGTAGAATGAGAATGCAAGTTCTGACATGTTTAGAAATTGGCAGTTGTAGTCGATGTTAAAGTGGCCAAGGTGATGAACGAATGAGCCAATTATGAGCCATTAAAATAGTTTAAAATTAAATTTAAGTCAGGTAAAAAGATGCAGAATGTTAAAACATCCCCCCCCCATGCTCAACAGCCCTTGGAACATGCGATCTTTTCTTTTGCCAAAGGTAAACATTAGTTAATAAAATTTAATGTTTTTTTTTAAATTTTATAATAATGTTTGGTGAAGACATGGAGATCTGTGATAACATAATTGGTACTGACTGGGTTCTATTGTTCAATATTAGTGATCAGGAAGTCTTTTGTTACAGTTCTTGGTAAAAGAAATAGCCAGAATTCAAGGTCAAGATCAAAGTATTGTACTTCCTGCTTTTTGTAGGTTTGTTCTCCCTCAGCTTTAAATACATGAAAATTTCCACCCTTTGGAGACGGCCTAACATCCACCAATGACCATTCATTGTGATCAACATCTATTAGTTTGGTGCCATCTTTCGAATTGTGTATATTACGAAAGATATTCAAATTTCTAATAGACACAATTCGAAAGATAGCACCAAACAATGATCACAATGAATGGTGACAAAAGATACACTGCTCGACAAAATTAACAGAACACGGGGTGTAACTCGTCCAGCTTGCGATGAAGCGGGACAAAATTTGTTATGATGGTATTCTGTAGAATAACAATGAATTGAGGAGACAATGAGAAAAGTCGGATAAGAGTTACCAAAAAGGTCACATTATAGAAGTCGATAGATGACATCAGTAGGGCGGGCGTATGATCCCCTACAAGGGCTAAACAGACCTAACAGCGGTTAACCATGCTCCGTATAAGAGTGTGTATAAGATTCTGTGGCAACAAATCCTATTCTTCCACCAGCGCAGACCTTAGCTCACCAATTAACTGAAGAGTTGACTGTCGGCATGCAATGCAACGCTCAAGGGCGTCCCATACATGTTCAATCGGATGTGATCATGCTGGCCATGGCAGTCGTTGGATATCTTCAGTTTCAAGATGTTCCTCCACCACTTGACCTCTACGTGCAGTGGCGTTGTGGTGCATGAAAAGAAAGTCTGGGCCAATCACCCCTAAAAAGTCGCACATAAGGTTCGAGAATCTGTTCTCGGTATCTCTGCGCAGTTATTGTACCCATACCAAAAACATGAAGAGGGGTGCAGGATGTTGGAGGGATGCTACCGTATTCCTCATTGTCTCCAGATGAAATAACGTCTAGAATCTATTTGTAGGCTGGACTCATCAGAGAACATGACTAATTTTGTCCCTCTTCATCGCAAGTTGCACCACGTTTCCTACTTGTTCTGTTAATTTTATCGAGCAGTGTACTTCTACAATCCAAACAGACCAAATCACACCGAATTATGGATCAATGACTCCTTTCCTTTCCCGCAAACTTCAAGTGAACCTTAAATACACCACCTAAAACATCGTATTAATGAAATGGGCAAATTAAGCAGTTATTTTATGTCTTTACCTAAATGGGTTAATATATCCTGTCGATGGAGAGTGTGGGCAGAAAGTCAAGGAATAATTTATAACACTGGTACCAAAAAAGAAAAGAAAAAAAGTAAACGCTAGTTTAGCCTTCGTCAACGTCCTTCGTGAGTGAGAAGGATTAATAACAAATTGCAGGCAATTATCCGTGTAAAAGTCCTGCTCGTAGATCATGAATTAAGATTGATTAATAACTTAGGTCGAAGAGCCACCTTCACAGTTTTGGGGCGTATATAGGTTAAAAGGATATAAAAGAGCGATTTGTTTATTTAAATAATTCCACGGGAGCTGTTTTAGAAATAAAAAAATCAACTTTAATTAGTGAACGAGGCAGAAAAAGGAAATAAAACAAGCAAACGATTGTATTTAATCTTTCAATGATATGACGTCATATGACGTCATCTGATTGCCAATCGTTTTGGAATGGCGCTGTTTTTCAGCAATTTAGATTTAAAAATAATAATTTCAATTTAGGTTTTTTTTTTAAATGTTTTTATTTTCTCGGGAAAAACAATTTAAAGTTCAAAAATCCTCTCATTCGTCAGATAGGAGAAAATGAGATTTAGAAGAAACTGCAAAAAGACAAATTATGAATCAATTGTATCTATTTTGTTATTTGTGCAGCTAAAATAAAACGGGAATCGTTGCTTAGTAACGCCTTACTACTGCGCATGTCAGCAACATTCATATCGTGTTGTAACTTGTTTTTTCCTGTACAGATTAGTTTTTGTTGCTTTGAAACCAGTTAAATTTTAAGTGAAACTCAGTAAAAATGTTGCAGAAACGATGGAGTTGTTATGGAAGGTGTATGGTGATGAAACCATGATTTTGTCACGTGTGTACAGATGGCACAAGCAGTTCAAAGAGGGTTGTTGTTGTTGTTATTGGGTTTTAGGAGCATCAGGGCTATGTTGCTTCGTGTATATTGTCTTTAAATTGCGTGTGTTCTGTTGTCGGATGAAAAACCCGAGTTTCCACGTTGTGAAAAAGGTCCATAAAAATTTCTCACGTCATTGAAGAGACTCGAACTCAAGTCTTTTTCACCCGGTGTGAGGAGGAATGCGATTCTACCAACTGTGCTACCCACGAGTGCTTCAAAGAGGATTCAGTAATAACAATCACTGAATACAAAAACTCGGGAATTCAAAAAGATGAATCCTGGGCCTTTCAGTATGATCCACAAAGCATGTGGATCATACTGATCATACAAAGTGGCAAACTCCCTCTTCTCCCACCCTCGTGTGTAGCATAGTTGGTAGGATCGCCATTTTCCCCACACGGTAGAAAAGGCCTGAGTTCGAGTCCCATCGAAGACGTGAGGAATTTTAATGAGCCTTTTTCATTACATGACTGAGTTAGTAGATCTCAGGCGAGGATAGCATGGTTTTGTCATGGAAACTGGGGTTTTTCATCCAGCAAACAGAAAATCTACCACAGAATACACGCAGACTATATACACGGAGCAATATGGCCCTAGTCGCTGATGCTCCTAAAATCCTACTACTACTACTACTACTACTACACTACCTCTTCTCCCCGTTTAAAGAGAGCAAGAGTGCCTCAATCGAAGATCAAGTCCATGCTTCTCGTTTTCTTTGATTGTCATGGTGTTGTTCATCATGAATAGAGCTCTGCATAGACGCAACTGGAGAGTACTTTGAAGGGGATAAAATAAAAATCGTTGCATTTAAAATAATAAATAAGTTAAAAAATATTTCTCGTTTTTTTAGCCACACCTTGTATGACGTAATCCGACTGCATCGTTTGGAATGATACCTTCGTTTTTTCAAGTTGGAGAAAACGAGATTAAGAAGCAACTGATCCATAAAGACAAAACAAAACCGATGGGCCCAGACTGCGTGATCTTTTCCTCCAGTTATTGAGACGTCGCTCAAGAGACACGTTGTAGATATTAAATTTCGCCTTTCGTTTGCACGTTGCAGATGGGGGTGTCCGATTTCTCCGTACAACTGTCGTCACGTCATTACGGTAGCGAGACGTATTTTTTTTTGTGTTTTTTTGCGTCTTTGACGGTCGTGTTTGACGTTTACTTCTGGGTAAGCAGGCTGGGAACTTTTCATCAAATGAAGCGAATAATCAAAGCTCAGTAATTAGGAAAGTTGGGACCATTGTTGGTAAGTAGCAATTACAGCATACTTAGCTCCACCTAGGGTTGAATGAAGACATCGGTGAGGAATGTCGAAAAGCGCTGGTATTTCCTAATGAAACCGCTGCAGATGAACCACTATGGCATACCACGTGCATCTCATGACGTCATGAGCCTCCTCAAAGAATTGTGCTAAATGTTTTAAGGTACGCGCAAGGTTTTCGTGATTGCATTTCTTTAATGAAAGTGAAGATTAAGAATTTAAATTAATTAAATTTGAAATGAAGGTTCTTAATGGCATCTTTTGATGCCCATAACTTTTTATATTTTTAGTAGAATAAATCTCTACAAACATCTTTCTAAAAACATGTCTCTAGAAACAAGTTTTAAAGATATTTGCATAAAAATAAATTTATCTTTTCTTGATGCGCCATCGTACTTAAAGAAAGCTGTTCTTGTTGGGGTTTTAGGATATCAGCAACTAGGGCCATATTGTTCAGTGTATATTGTCTGTAAATTGCGTGTAAATTGAGTCGATTTTCTGTTTGGTGGATGAAAATCCAGAGTCAGTAGTAGTCAACATTTCACACATTCATTCCCTCTAAACGTTTGTCCAGTTCCTCCTTGAATTTATTTTAAGCTATCAACTTCCACAATTACAGATGGAAGTTTGTTCCAGCAACTAACCACCCGATGGCTAAAGACAAATTTTCGCACATCTATTCTATAACTGTCGTCCTCAATTTCAATTCATGCCCCCTCAGCTTTGTAATCTGAGCAAGAGGAAGAATCCCATCAGAACTGTTCAACCCATTCAAGGCGTTATACACCTCAATCAGATCACCTCGCAGGTGCCTAGTCTCCAGACTCTGCAATTTGCAGAACTTAAGCCTTTCTTCGTAAGAGGAGTAGAGGAACCCTTCATTCTTCTTGTTGCCCTTCTCTGTACTTGCTCAAGCAACTCTACATCCTTCCTAAAACGAGGTCTCCAGAGCTGTACGCAGTACTCAAGACTTGGCCTGACCATTGCCTTATACAAAGGGACAATCACCTCCTTTTCTCTACTAGAAAAATTCCTCTATGTCATTGACAACACCCCATGACCTGTTCTGGCAGCCTGTCTGCATTGTTCGGAAAACTTCATATCTGACTGCACAATTACTCCCAGGTCTTTTTCTTTTCTCCCAGAAACTCAGATCTTTCATTCAGCAAACAGAAAATCGATCGCAGGACACACGCAGCTTTTACAGACAGTATACACGAAGCAATATGGCCTTAGTCGGTGATGCCCCTAAAACCCTACTACAACAACTATGGGGAACCAGTATATCATATAAATAAACTGCTTGTTCTATGGTCGGGTTGCCTTTTCTCTGGGAGAAAAACCGAGTTTCTTGTGTAGAAATAACAATACTTCAACATACCACAACCGATCGAATCGTCATCGGTTAGCTGCTTATTTTTCCACCAAAGCAACTAAGGCTATGAGGAATCAGTATATATTGTGTCTCTTCAGTTTGGCAGGGATCGTATTGATATCTTTTATGCAACTCCAAAGTAGACTACAGACGTTATGAATAACACGTCTATGGTCAGTTTGCATGATTTTTCTAGATGAAAAACCTGAGTATCCTTGACGAGACCGTGCGACTCTCATCTTTTTTGCGCACCGTAACTAACGAGATCGACTAATTGACGGGATTCGAACCCAAGGACGAGGCCAACTAACTGTCACAATGCGAAAAAAAAAACAAAAAAAAAAAACAAAACATAAATGTGTTATTGGAGATAGTGTTTTTGGGATGGATTACAAAATTGCTTTCTCCAATATAGGTTAAATCAATTCACCATCGCGGATTGATTTGTATCAGCGGCGTGTCGTCCTATGGTGCGGTTATACAGTTGCCCTGAGCCTAGGGGATGGGGAATGAGATGTTATTTAAAATTTACATAAATTAAGTTGCACGAGTCCAAGCTCCTGATGACACGCCATTGATTTGTGATGTAGTTGGAAATAGTTTTACGCGATGTCCTTTGTTTCCGTGGAATTCTGACCGGGATAATGATCATTAGAGGCGATCGAGGAACATAGGTTTATGAAGGGCTGGTTTATCCATGGATGTACCACAGGACTAGCTGTTCGCAGTCCCTTATTATTGGTCTTCTACAAACATCTTTTCTTTGAAAGAAAGCTGGATACCTCTATTAGTAAGCGACAGTCAAAGTCACAGACGGACCCAGAATGCACTTTAGAAATGGTATACTGGAGGTGAAAACATTCCGTTTGTGATTACACCCAAATCCTTGAGAAAAAGTATCCACTACAAACAATTAGCTTATAGTTCTCAGTTACCTAGCAACAGATACGTCACAAGAACGCTATCAGCTTCAGTCCTTCAGATCTTAGCGTGTCCTCGTGTTTATTTGAAACATTATTCTTGGTAATCCTCTTCCCCACCCACAGCTGATGTTTCAGAAGCATGAAACAGCGTTGGCAACTGTATGGGGTCATAATGACGTAAATCAACGTAATGATGACATCAGTGGGCAAGGCTAAACATAATGAACACACTCATATTCATATGAAGTAGTCTGGTAAAGACGTGATATTTACTACTTCACATTTCAACTTCACCAGGAGGGACACCCAAAGTTATGTAATATTTATAGGCGTGCATGAAATCCCTCTGCAGGAATGCCTCAAGTATTTAGGGCCCTGACGATGGAATCCGTACACATTTAATTATCCGCTTGCGGAAGATGTTTATGTTATGCAGCAAATTAACCCAAACACCTGGATAGTAAAGCTAAACTTTGAGCTCAATGTAATTTAGGCCACTGAGCAAGCCCGTGGAAACAAAAACGTATTTTTTTTTTACCATGGGTTGCCATCGCGAGGGGACCCTGGCGGTTTAATGAATTTGTAGAATGACAACTGTCCAAAATTTCATTATACGAAGATCTTAAAAATAAGGGATCGCATATGTATAAAAATTGGATTTATAAAGTTTATGAATCTTGATACTAACGGGATT
This sequence comes from Mastigoproctus giganteus, assembly GCF_048544385.1. Taxonomy (NCBI): domain Eukaryota; kingdom Metazoa; phylum Arthropoda; class Arachnida; order Uropygi; family Thelyphonidae; genus Mastigoproctus; species Mastigoproctus giganteus. The sequence continues at coordinate 22,798,568 of NC_143586.1, forward strand.
TACGTCACTATGGATCCCCCTGTTGAATTCCCCCACAGAGGAAACAGTAAAGTGTGTGCGTGTGTGTGTATCAAGGCTAAGTGGTGAACAGTGACATCTTTATCCTGGTTCACATTTCCTGTATTATTGTTTCCTTGTGACAACATAGAACGTTCCAGACAGCTTGCACCCCACCTTTCAAGTGTTGAGTTTACTCTTGGAACGTATAAGGATCCACCCATTAGTCCACTCCAATATTCTAAATGTGTCACCTGGAGGGAGGCGTTGACAGCCGTGCTATGAAAAGAATCTATTTACGATAGGTGGCATACAACGGACATACTATAAGTTTCTCGCTTCATTGACCAGCGCAGGTGGTTAATATGAAAGGATCCAGCGGCTTAATGAAGGCTTCTTTATTTTGTTCTTTATTTTCTGTGTTTCTTAGAAAAGGAGCCAAACGAAATCATCCTGTTAAGTGGGAGTTACTTCTTCGTCCTTTTTATTATCTTTAAGAGAGGCGTCTCAACAACCTACCACCTACTCGTGCTATCATTACAAGTCGTGCGTGCGTGCGTGTGTGTGTGCACACGAGCGAGTACGTGCGTCCATCAATCATTTTACCACCCACTACACTCTCTCTCTCACATAATATACAGATACACGCAGGGACAAATATATTTTTCCAGTACACAAAGAAGGAATATTTCTTTCCAAGATTTTTACACCAATAATTATCAAATCTATACCAACTCGCCTTAAAAAGGGGTTATTCGGCATTGGAGCAGAGCAGTTTACATTCCTGCTTTTCTAACAGTAGTAAAGGTTGGGAAGGGAGAGATTGTTGGGTTCTGAGCGACAAATGTACGAAAATGCTCCACGATTCCAATGAAATCTGTCAACAGGATGAGAATGTTGGCACGGATACAAGTATTGCGTATTCAGCAGTTCCTCCCACTCCTGTCCCCCAACTTTACATTTGGGCAAACAAGGTTTCTTTCCCCGGAACTCTGCACGACAGTTCCCCGCTAATGAACGCAGACTTTTGACGCCGATCTCACCTGTCGCCATGACATAACCCCTTGCCACCTACCGCTCCAAGTGGGATTTATATCGCCCAGGCATTCAAATGGCAATTTATAAACTCCATTACTATTCCTTCCAGAATACAAACACGCATGTGCACATGCATGCACCAGTGTAGGTCGGATTCCATTCTGATTATGATTTGAAGAGTACTGAAAATAGGGATGAAAAGCACTACAACTATTTCAATTGTATACTGAAGATTGATAAAAAAAAAAAAAAAAAGAATACAGTAACTCTACTATATAATCAAGCACCCAAAATTTCTAATGGATTTCCGGTTGTTTAACCAATTTTTGCTTTTTTGTCACCACCCAATAGCAATTCCAGTAACTTCAGAACCGGTTCATTTATTTGGGTTATTTTATTTCTAGTGGCTGCATTAGAACTGATCGGTAACCAGATGTGTTGGTTTCGGGGTTGACAACAGACAGTCTTTTCTATCGCCAGTTGCAAAAATATTTTCTACCTTAGCAGAGCCCGCCCTTGTAAAAGTGTGAGGGGAGACGATTATATGTATGTGACCCAACCCAGATCTTTTCAGAACCAGACAATATAATTCCAAGGCTCATCCTCATTAGTCGTGAGCGTGATGAAACACAAAAGATTCCCCCGCGTGCGGAGGCATGGCTCTCCTTAACCCTTGACTTGAACGCCCTTCTCACACTGGTGTTATGGGTGGACTACCTCTGTTAACAGAATGATGAGGAGAGAAAAAGGGAGGTTGGGTAGGGCTAAACTCCGTTCAGCGGAGAAGGGAAAAGAACGCTTGCGCGTGCACACAAACACACACACACATATACATGCGCGTGTGTGTGGGCACAATCCTACCTTTCTTTCAGCGAGACCATCAGCTAATATAAGTTCAGGGTCGCCTCCACATAGTGATCAATCTTGTTTGTACGGTAATGATATCCGCTGCTGGCACTCTATATTAGATCACATTAAATACTCATATTGTCATCTGGTGTCGAAAGAGAATAAAAAGCCCTCATTAATAACCAAAAGTAGAATTGGGACTTCAAGGTATTTATTAGGTGAGCCAATTCAATCATTAAACACCGATTCGTGGTCTGATGGGACTATGGTATGCATCCCGGAATTCAAAAGTCAAGTGATTACTGATTTATTATGGAACACAAAGTCCTCGCAAGTATTCAGATTTTTTTTAGGTAATCCGATTTTTCGGATCGCATTCTTGTGTGATATCACCATCTGGGAAGAGACAAAGAAGAAGATTACGGTATATTCTTTCAAAGTTCCTTTCCAGCATGGAAGGGATCAATAATCACTGCCAAAGATGATTTCCCTAGAAGTAGAAATATGACTTTGGTAAATCGTAATTTGCACCATCTTTCTGGATTGTGGATGGATTAGTTCACGGTCACGACTTTGGTCAAAGTAAACAAAAGTCTTTTGAGTTAGTCTTTCAAAATAAAAGCAAGAAAAATATTTTGGCTGACAAATTTATTGCATTAGTGGAACAACGGTCAGGGGGAAACTATGTACAGTCCACAGGGTGAGACATTTAGTAGTCTATCATACGTACAGGGTATCCCATTGTCGCGTGACGTTTGGGATGTAACAAGAGGAAATCTATATACAGAGGTGGTCTAATCGTATCAATACCTAATGTATGTACAAAGTTAAACATTTACTGTAAAGATATTTCATCGCCTCACATTTTGGGGTTTGCATGCAGGAGATGGTCAAGCGGCACAGTTTCTTTGATCATTAATTAAGATCATTTTTCAGGACATTGAAAACTTAAATTTCTTAGGAATGGAACAAACTGCTTGTGAGATTGTTTAGCACAGTAATTAGGCCAAACATTTAGTTGCCAGAACAGCTTTAAATTTTGTTCTTGTTGGAGACCACATGAATTTCTCCTGCTGCTTACCCAACCATAAAACCAAATTAACATAAAATGTGTCCAAAGGGTTACAATTTGGCACGAAAAGACACTTTGTACTTATTAATGGCTGCTTCTAGAGGATAGCTGAAGAGTACGTTTTTGATGAGCGACATATAAATAACAACTTAAATAATTCTAAGTACCGTGGCCCGAGATATGTACACCTACGGTTCAGATATATATACAGTCTGGTAGGCGGCATCTTTCCGCCTGGGTTGCGGAGTCTTCACCTTTTCAAATGTCCCATGACCTTTGTAGCGGCCGTCAGGAGATGGGTAGAGCCGGAACGTGCGTCGCCCTTATGTCTGCTAGTAGTCAGGCAATCGGCTCGCCCACCACGACTTCACATCTTGCTGCTGCAACTTTGATCAGTTAGACGCATCCATTACGACCTACCCTGCAGGACTGGGCCGACCAAAATTAGGCAATCCTCCTGACTGACGCCAGTCGCTGATGCTCGCATCTCTGGTGGTAATCGTCGGCTGAAGTGGATGCCTAAAGAGATAAGGGAGGAGAGACTGCTGCTGGACAATTGGTGGAAGATGACGGGGGAAAATCAGGTTGTCTCTACACGTCTTCCTTGCACGAATGTCCAAAGGGATGTCAGAATTCAACATACACCGTGAATTCTGCAAATCTGAGTACTATTAGTGATCTGAAATGAAAGAAAACGAATAAACAGATGAAACGACATTTCAGGCTTTGCATAAAGCATTTATAAAATAAATTATTTATGAGTAACTGAGAGGTGTGGCTGATTTCAATGTAAGTGGTACTGCCACAGCGTTCATACAAAAATTTCATTTATTAAACATTATAATTAAAGGAGGAGACGTCAAAAAGTCATAAGCTGCATTGTATAAAGATATATTCTGAAATATGGCGTTCAAATTGTACAGTGGTGACCAAATTAACTGTATCACTTTATGTTTTAGGTTGATTGACCTTATACTGGCAGCTAATATTTTAGAAATAGCTGAAAGAGCATAAATAAGTAATAATTATACACATATGAAACTATTAATTACAGAAATTTTATTTTTATGTCTTATGGGTAAATATACAATGAAATAAGTACTTTTCTCCAAGCCCTCGTAGGTAGTACAGTTGGTAGAATCGCTGTCCACCTCACACCGGGTGAAAAAGACCTGAATTCGAGTCTCGTCGATACGGTGAGGAATTTTAATGGGCCTTTTTTCACAACAACGTGGCTGAGTTAGTCGGTCTCAGGAGAGGATAGCCTGGTTTTTCTCCTGAAATTTGCATTTTCCTTCCAGCAAAACAGAAAATCGACCACAGAATACAGCAATTTACAGACAGTATACACGGAGCAATATAGCCTTAGTCGCTGACGCTGATGCTCCTAAACCCCCCCCCCCCAACAACAACAACTTTTCTTTGTTCATACTAAGACGGCAGGCATATTATTCATACTATATCACCCAAAAACACAACAAAATGCACACTAGTATTTCGTTGGCCCATCCCATGCTTTGATGGCTGCTGCACATTCGTAGTGGCATCGACTGGATTGGACAGGGTTTTGAATGTATTCCTGGGAAATCTCATGGTACAAAACACGGATTAATATCTCCTGGAGCCCTCTAAATATTTTTGGTTTCTTTTATATTACTGAAAACCCATTTTGTTTCAATGATTTTCAATTGATTGAGGTGTGTGTTGTTCCCAGTCCCTGTTATTGTGCGAATTGATTTTTCCTTCAACCATTTTTGCACCTGTGGACAGTAAAAGACAGCTAAATAAATTACATTTATTTAAGCAAGAATGGGACGTTTCATTAATTTAATGCTTTTGCTAATTTTAACAAAGTACTAACGGTTTCGGCTCTATGACATGGAGCAGAGTCTTCCTGAAAAACGCAATTTGCAACATCCCCATAGTGATCTCTAATTGTGAGAAGTAATTTTGCCCCAAGAATGTCCTTGTACACCTCTGCACTGTACCCTTCACAAATTCAAGACGACCAATCCTCTATGTGAAATACAGTCCCATTTCATTTAAGATGCACGGTTCACTGTGAGACAATACAGTCAGGATTCTTCTTCTCTTCCTCGTCTAACAGTCTGCTGGCTGTCCGAACCATGCAAGTTGATTTAGATTCATTAGAGAAAAATAACAGATTTCCACCTATCCTCAGACCAACTATCACGCACGACGCTCTTTTGGCGCATGGCTTAATTTTTTGCGTCAAAAGTAGCTTTTTTCTTGGGCAACGTGCTACTAATCCCGAAAAGGCATCTACATGCTGTAGCAGTACTTGCCTTTACTCCTGTAAAAGACAGAGTGGAGGAAAAAAGGTCGATGGATATGTAGAAGATATTTATAGACGTCCCCTTCCTTTCTTTCTGTTTAGATTGCCAGTTTCTAATAATTTTCGTCATAATTCTGCCACTATTGACTGAGCAACACGTGCACTGCCCTACCATTAATATCCGGACACCTGCCTTTAGATAAAAAAGAGCTTCTATTGTGTCATTTAATATTTTGTGCTGAAACCTTTTGCTTTTATGACGGCCTTCAATCTTTGCGGCATACTCTCAACCAGCTTTTTATAAATGTCAGGTGATATGTTCCTCCACTCGGCCTTTCAGGAGCCATCAGTTCGGCCTTGTTCTTTGGACGATCTCGACGTGCACGTACCCGACGATCCAATACATCTCAAAGATGCTCGATAAGATTCAGATCAGTACTCTGGGCTGGCCAATCCAACTTTTCCACACTCGTGTCCTCAAACTACTCTGTTACGACCCGAGCAGTATGGCATGGCGCGTTGTCTTGATACAGGTATAAGCCTTCCCCGAAGTATTGCCATAATGTTGGAAGTGCATAATTGTCCAGGATGTCCTAGTATTGATTCTGGAAGTGCATAATTATCCAAGATGTCCACTTAAGAGCGTGACAGGGATTTGTAAATAGGTTTTAGGAGCAGCAGTGATTAAGGCCATATTGCTCCTTATATGTCTGTAAATTGCATATGTTCTATGGTCGATCTTCTGTTTGCTGGACGGAAAACCGAATTTCCGGGAGAAAAAAATATGGTCCTTATGAACCAAAATTGAAGTCATTGCTGATTCTGACAATCACTGAAAGCTAATAAATGTTAAAGAGTTTTTGGAAAAAATATTATACGTATTTATTTGGACTGTACCAGTTGTTAACGAAACTGTTTACAAGATATTAGATAAGTTATTATAAATAATGAAATGTAAATTAATATTCTTCATTTTAATACGAGGGGTTTCCGAAAAGTAAGGTAACACATTTTTTCTCTCGATGATGTTTAATAATACGAAGTTGAAATTACGCACCAAGAAATAAATAAACATGCACTACTTCTCCACAAAGTCTTCAGTTTTATTGATGTACTTGTCCCAACGATGGATCAGTTTATCAATACCAGTATTGAAGAAGCCCGTGCCCACACGCAGTAGCCAACATCGCATCGCCTAATCCGTGGTGAAATGTTTCTTGAAAGGTGTTTTTTCAGAGGGCCGAACAAATGGAAGTCTGAAGGCGCTAAGTCTGGACTGTAGGGGGGGATGTGACAGTATTTCCCAACGATTACGGCGCAACCACTCACGAGTGGTGTGGGCAGTGTGTGGAGTTGCGTTGTCGTGCAACAAAATCACGTCGTTTGTCAGGAGTCCTGGTCATTTGCGTCGAATGTTGGCTTTCAATTTTTCCAACGTTGCACAGTAAAGCTGTGCATTGATTGTTCCTCCCTTCGGCAAGAAATCCACCAACAGAACGCCTTGGCGATCCCAGAACACTGTGGCCACGATGTCGATCTTCAATGTCAATACGGCCCGCTTTAAATTCATTGCACCAAATACACACCTGCTTCTTTGTCATCACCTTTTCGCCATACACAGCAACCAGTTCACGGTGACTGTCACTTGGTGAAGACCCTTTTGCTTTAAAAAAGCGAATAACTTCACGAACACCTGTTTTGGACCACACTCACACGGTAGCTGCCAATTTGCAACTGGAATCTGCTGTGAGGCGGATTTTTGAATGTTATTAACGGGTCTATCTGTCCACCGCGTTTCATCTCATTCTCTTTCATCATTATTAAGAAAAATAATGTGTTACCTTACTTTTTGGAAACCCCTCGTAGTTACTAAACGTTTATCCACAATCCTTTCATTTTTTGGGATAATGCTTGAGTACTTTCGAGCAGTGCTGTAATTAACTTAGGTTTATATTTTCTAAAATACAAACCTAAATAACAAACACCTCCTGTAGCTAAATAACAAACACTGATCTACAATTCGTTTATTGAAAATATTTTTAAATAAAAAGAGTTCTAAAATAACATCTATTATAACTTTTTTTCTTTCCTATCCTGATAGTTCTGTGATCGACTTCCACCAAACAAGTAAATGTTAGCTAGCAGTGTTTCTTTTAAAAAAGAATTCCGTCTTCACTCTTCAAATCAGAGTAAAAATAAGAAGGCTGTTTGACATGACAATTAGAGACTAATCCGAAATGGCTGCCCTACTTGAAAGGGGGGAAAAATGTAGAAGTGTATACAGTTATCCAATTTCTGCTTGACCACAGAATTTCACGAGCAGCTGATAGCTATGTATGGTTCAACGGTCATGTCCAAGAAACAAGCAGTTTTATGCAAATGGCTCAAAAAACCTCCTCACACTGCTGTCTGTAACAATAGTTACATCGATACAAGGGAGGTTCTTGACCATTTATTATTGACTGATCACATTGACAGAATCTCTGAAGAATCAGTCAAGACTGATTCTTCAAAGATTCTGTCTGTTCTAAAACAGCCCTCGTACGAGGGAAGGTTGTTCAGAAGTAGTGAGATCGTAGTTAACCCCCATCAAACGGCCGTGTGTTTGATGTAGTTACCGTAGTTAACCCCAGCAAACGGACAGATTACAATTGTGCTTTTGGAGGAAATGTAAGGCTACAGGACGAACTTAGTACCCAAAAGGCCTCCGAAGGAACTCGAATCCAACTTCTCCAAAGGAGTGGCAGTAGTGAAAGCACTATATTGTCAACTGAGGGCGAAAAGTGATCAAGGAAAACTGTTATTTACATCACACTCAAAGATGTAACGTGACAGGGGTCCCCGCAAGTACCACAGTTGGTACAATCGCCATCCTCCCGACACCGGGTGGAAAAGACACTAGTTCGAATCCTGTTGATGACGTGAAGAATTTTTATGGGCCTTTTTCCCAAAGTGGCTGAGTTAGTTGGTGTGAGGCGAGAGTAGCATGGTTTGTTCTCCTGAAAATTCGGCCTTTTCATCCAGCAAACAGGCACAGAACGCACACAATTTACAGACATAATAATAAGGGCGTAATATGGTCTAAGTCAAGTCGCTGATGCGCCTGAACAGCATGACAACACTCAACAGTATTACAAAAGCGCAAGCTTCTGCAAAGCTGGAAGGTGAAACATCTATCTAATGACTTTCAAACGACCCTACTAATATGCAAAACAATATTTTATACGAGAACGTATGACATATTTCACAACGCAAAATGCGTAATGCACATTGACTTTGTGTTTAGAACACCAACAGCTTTAAAAAAAAAACAGTAGCATAAACTGATATTGACTTAGGTGTTCCTTGTTTTCATTTTAGGAAATATGAAGGCAGTTTTGGCTAATTTGCATATTTAATGTAAAATAAATGCCTTGTAGATATCAGTGTGTATTCCACATTATCATCAGGTTTATCTTGCACGTCAGTAGTTCCATGAAGATAATTCATTGAGCAAAGCAGATTCCAGAAAATATAGTCACAGATTGAAGAAGAATGATCTGTGGTAAGACGCAAATAAACTTTTAATTGAGTTGATTGTGGTCAAACCTTGGCGCAAATGCCAATCAACACTCAAAAAATTGAACGGAATCGTTCAAAATAAAGAGGCTATACAAAGATGGTTAGTATTTTATCCTTGAAAGAAACGCAATTCATGATTCCTGATTGTCTTTTGTTTGGTATCTCGTGGGGCACCAGATATCAATGACCCTAGTCGGGGCAACTAGGGTCATTGAATCCACCGACCATTCATAAAATTGTCGGAAATACGACATTTCAACAAAAAACACCTTTCTAAATCAATCTTAGTTTATACTATTGCGATGGGCGAGATGAACAGAAAGATGTAATCATGATCGAGAGTAGTACCAACATTTTTTTAGAGCTGTTACAGTCCTAAACAAAATTCTCAAAGCAAAGTGTGTTATGCGAATTTTGCATACACAATCCTGCTCATGTCATGGTATACATATAGTTATTCTACAGTTTGCTCTTCTTATTAATTTATGCATCCAATACAACCTCTAACCTCTACCGTGGAAGAATTGAATATAGATGTAACGAAGAATATCAATAAAATTTATGAATGGCAAGTCAGAGATACGAGGTCGTTGTCCTATAGAATTATAGGACACCCTCTTATTCCTCTTATTTCCTCTCTGGTTCCTCTTATTTCCTATAAAATTAAAAATTGAATCTATTTAGCACACTGTCCTGAAGGTTGATGGGTCTGAGAAGGTTGGATGGCGGAATCGCTTGAGGAAGTAGTTTTAATTCTGTTTCCTGACGAGGAGTTGGAGAATGGGAAATATCCTGGATTTCATTTATTGCAAGTGGAGGTTATTAAATGAATTTCCTGAAATCATAATTGACCTTTAATTGCAAATGTTTAATGATTATTTAAGAAAGGATGTTTTTCTAGATTGTTGGAAAATAGCCCAAATAAAAACATTGTTAAAATTTTCTGAAAAAGACTTTAGGGACCCATCATTCTAAGTCTGATTTCCTTGCTGCCTGTCTTGGAAAAAATTTATGAGAGGTTACTGGTTAAATGAAGTAGAAAATAATTAAAATGGCTTCAGAAAATTAGTATGGATATCCTAAGAGTGGGTCCGTGGATAATTTCTGAGGTGCTCCTTAAAGTACAGTTCTCTCTTGAGAACTGTACTTTAAAAGAGAGTACAAAAAAGAGAGAGAGAGAGACTCCCTTGGTATTTTTTATTGACTTCAATGCGAATTTTACGGAATGTGGTGGGAAAGTGTATTAAAGAGATTGTAGAAGATGAATTGCTTCAGTGATCTTTATAAAAATAGAGATTTTCGGAAAGGAAAGGAAAGGTAATGGTACGAAAAGTAGCATGTCGAAAAAGAGATACTTGGGTGATGTTTTTCTGGTGGCATATGCTATTCACGTGCATGGCGCAGTAAGTGGAGAATCAAGGTCTCGGACAGAAGAGAAAGCAGCTGTTGTAATTGTTGAAAGTGAAAAATGGGCAAGTACCCATAAATTAAAGATTTCAGTAGGTAAAAGGCAATGCTACTGAAGGGAAAGCTTAACTACTAATTGATATTCCATACTCCCAGATAGTAAACCTCTGAGGATCACTAATTTATTTATAAATGGTCAATTAGTGATAGTCAGGGTCAAGTACCTGGGGATGTTCTTGACAGCAAGATGATATTCTTGCGCCATATGCATTATTATATTGTGTCCGTAAATTGGGCGTATCTGTGGTCGAGTTGCATGTTTGTTGGATGAAAAACCCAAACTTCCCGGAGGTAAAACCATTAAACCATTTTCGACTAGGTGTTGGAAGGAAGGAAATTATATCCACTGTGCTAACAGCAAGACGACATACTATCTAAAAGTTTCTTTTAATATCTACGCTTGTGGAGCGTGAATTATACAGTTAAGAAGATCACAAAGATGCTCATTTTTCTCCAAAGATTTGTGTTAGTGGGAGTAACTGTAGCCTGCAGGCCTGTTTAAAATTGATTTAGTTATAGTACAAAGAGTATTAAAAATATACTAGGAAGCTTAGAACTAATCTTTGCAGCGTATATAATGGACATTTCCTTAGTTGATGGACAAACACATAATAGTTAAAAGACAATTTAGGAATGTAAGGAAATTTGCATAATATACACTGGTGTGCAAAACTTAAGGACCAACACTATTTCTAAAGGTTACAACTACAAAAGCTTTACTTAAGGTACTCTTTACTGATGAGAGTAGATTCAGTCACAGCAGCGATTCTGGACGTCAGCTAATCTGGAAAGGAGGTTAACACACGGTATCACCCCGCAAACATCACTGAAAGGGGATCGATATGGCGGTCGAGGTGTTCTCATCTGGGGACGTATTATCTTGGATGGACGTACACAACTCCAGATACTGGAAAGCGGTAATTTAACCGATGCACGCTACTGTACTGAGTTAATCCTTCCCGTTGTGCATCTGTTCTGAGGTGCCATTGGCCCCGAGTTCGTGTTTATGGATGATAACGCCACACCCCATCGCACTGCAGCTGTTGATATGCTTCTGGAAAGTGAGGACATTGTTCGTATGGATTGGCCTGCCCGTTCGCGCCGATCTAAATCCCATCGAACACATATGGGACGCTCTGGGAAGACGCCTAGCGGCACGTCCACACCCACCAGAAAATGTTCACCAGCTGAAGATGGCGCTGACAGAGGAATGGACGATATTACTGCAAGAACTTATCAACAACATTGTTCTAAGTATGAACAGGTGGTGCAAAGCCTGCATCGACATTAGGGGTGGCCATATCTCCTACTGAGGACCACCTCTTTCCTTTGTTCCATCGTTGGCAGTGATGCATCTGTATCATGGTAGCCAGCGCTATGTTGCCATTTTTGAATAAAGTCCCTCTGTACCGTTTTGTTTCCGTTGTTGTGTCGGTGTTGTTTCCTTCATTATTTCTGTACCTCACGATGTTCCTTTGGTATGCTGTTCCCATATCCAGGCCACCCTATGAGAAGCTACAACAATTGAAAACCTGACTGGTCCTTAAATTTTGCACACCAGTGTAATACATAAATATTATATTGATTTTAAATTTGGACATAGTATAAATACTGTAAATATATCATATAATGTTTTTAACAGAGCACTTAGCTACAGCGAATTCAAGTTAGATAACAGAGACCCTGCCTCCTCGCAAGCAGAAACGAAAACTCAGTCACAGACTAATTTTTACTAGACAGATAACTGGAACTAAGTTGATCTTTTTAAGAAAACATTATCTAAATTTCTAACTGAAGTGTAAAGTATATATGACTACAGGCGCTTCAGCTAGTACCTATGATTAGAGGCGCTAACTTAGATATGGCCTGAAAAGTGCCCATAAAAGTTCTTTTGATGGTATTCGAACCAGACCTTTTCCACAAAGTGTGTAGAGGACAGTAATTGTAGCCATTAACAGAGGAACATTTCGCTGGTATATATACTGTTTATCGACGAAATGGTCACTACTTTATTCCAGAATCCATCGTCCTCATTGCCCAATCCATCTATTCGTAATTGTCATAAAGCGCGTAGGGCAATTACGAATTACAAATTTCAATCGAAAATGTGACTCGTTTCATCTCTTTTCTAATTTTTCATTGCTGATTTTTTCCAACAACATAGTTTTAAGGCATTTTCAAGAATCTCTGCCCGTTCATTGTATTGTAAATGTTGTTGTTGTTGGGTTTTAGGAGTATCAGCGACTAAGGCCATATTGCTCCGTGTATACTGTCTGTAAACTGCGTGTGTTCTATGGTCGATTTTATGTTTGGTGTACGAAAAACCCAAATTTCTGGGAGAAAAAAATCACGCTGCCCTCGCCTGAGACCGACTAATTTACCCACAATGTGAAAAAGGCCCATAAAAATTCCTCACGTGACTCAAACTCAAGTGTTTCCCCCCCAGTGTGAGGGGGGACAGCGATTCTGCCAACTGTGCGACCTACGAGGGCCATTCTGAAGGGTGTAAGGTCTAGCAAGTTGGCTTAAGGTCATGCGCCAAATGAATCGGAAATTCTGGCCCACTTATGAGGCATTTGTTGTTAATTGTTAATTATGGTTAACCATTGCCGGCAAGGAAATTATCGGCAATGGTATTCCCATCGAAATGGCCGTCGAAAAAACTAAAATACATAAAAAAGAGGTCATGTAATGTATTTGGAGTTATTAATCTGAATATCCACTGAAAGAAATGTTCACGTAAGGCCATTCTGTATCATTGTCTTCTAGAATCAATAGCCTTGTAGGGTTCGCTAAAATAAAAAAGATAAAATGCAATGAATAATAATAATACATAAACTTTTTAAAATATAAAAAAGGTTCCTGTGTGGTGATTCCCTCGCTGAACTTTGACAAAAAAAAAAAAAACTCTTTATCAGCCCAGAAATGGTTAATAACGCAATTAACAGCCTCCCATTGAGTAACAGTTCAGATATAAACCATGATCCCTGTTTATATTTGCCAGCCCTTTTACTTATAAACATCTTTCTAAAATCTATAAATATCTAAGTCAAATATTTCTTGACAGTTGAAAAGAATACTCATGTCCTATTTTTCCTGTTAAAAAATGCCGAATTCAGTTAAATTTAAAGATTAGAGACCACTCTATCTCCTCTTTGTCATCGGAGATCGATGACCATTGAAGGGAAATCCTTGGAATAACTCACGATGAAAATCCAGCTCAATCCACCTCAGACGGGGTAGCTACAGTCCCGACTGAAAAAGCGTTTCAGAATTCCTCGGATAAGTTTCGAGCCAAGACTACTTTCTCCAAACGAGTGATTATAATGCCACTAATTATGATCTAAACTATTCTTTATCGGTTAATTCGGGGAAAAAAAATTATCATATTAGGGTTACCTGAGAACAACCCTTTCAACTATGTGTATTATGTCCATATATTACGTATTTTCTCTGGTCGATTTGCCTGTTTTGCTTGAGAGAAAACTGTGGCTGAGTTAGTCGGTCTCAGGCGAGAACAGCAAGGTTTTTGTCCAGTATGGTGACAGTGATTATAACCACTGTGTTACCGATGAGGTTGCCGACCGGGCTAGCCGAGTGGGTAAAGTACCTGCCCGGCAACCCAAAGGTCGCGGGTTCGATTCTCGCCTCGGGCTTGGATCAAAGTACTGCAAAAACCTTGGGAGGTGCAATATGGCCACAGAAGCCGATGCGCCAACAACTACCAAAAATCAAAATCAAAAAAAATCAACCATGAGGTCAGCTAATTCGAATCAGGTTATTGTGGTAAAAATGAGATTTCTATCACCCCAAATAATAGACGGATTTGATTTATTTAGATGTCTCCTCGGCTTTTCATGTTGTAAATTCTAAAACTCTTATTCTCTTTTATGAGGAATATTACTCCGTCACTGGTCATTCGCTAACTTTCCTTCAAAATTCAGCAGCAGAATATTATTTCACCGCTCTGAGAAAAAGATGTTTGCCAGAACCATTTCTCCTGGTATGTCTCAAGGTGGTACTTTATCTACTCTGCTATTTTACACTTTGACAAGCAATGAGAAACAATATATCAATGATCGTTTACAAAATATTCTGTAACTTCCTGGTCTACTTTGGCTCTGTCCTAAACCCATAAAGTTTTGCTCCTCTTTCAATCGCAAGAGTAGTATAGTCATTATAATCACTGTCATACACCATAATACACATGGGTAGATGAGATCGTTCTCGGGTGACCTAATATGACAGTTTGTTCAAAAAGTTGCAGTCCTAACAATCTTGGAATTTACTTTGGTTCTAAACTTTCATTTAAAACGCATCTTCAAAATTCTAAGATTAATCTCTGAAATGAGAATGGAATTTAAGGCAAAATTAAAATTCACATCTCTAACTCTTTTACAATAGCAAAATATATTAAAACTTATTTGCATACTGTTTTGTTATATGGTTTCGTAATTAGGTCTGAGTTTCTTCTCTCTATCCAATTCCGTGTTCTTAACGTGTTGACGTTAAGGCTAGATTCTCCTTGGTTGAGCTCAGAGATGTACAAAAACCTAGAATATACTCCTATCTATTAGGGTAACTGAGAATTACCTCATCACCATCCTCACCATTCTCGCACAGTGGTTATAATCACTATCCTCCTCTTATGTGGTGATTATAAAGTTAAAAAAACATTATTACTATTGAATATTTTAATAATAAAATAATAAATTGTTTTATAAAATTATTTTTTTTCTGGTTTTTCTTTGCAATGTTTTGAATTCATTACTTGCTAATGTTGGCTGAAGGATGATTCATGATACGAAATCCCACGGAAATTCCATTTCAGGTACAATAAATAAATATTAAAGTATGGCTTCTATTGAGTGGTTTTAAAAGCAGTGTTTCCTATGATTTTGGATCGAAGAATTTCAATGGGGTCATCCTCCACTGTCGAATATTTCTAAGAAATTCTGCATTGTCTACAACTTTTGTGGCAGTACGCTGGTTGGCTTCATCATATTTAAACAAATATATACATTTTCCAACCACTGAATGATGAAAAGCTATCTTATTTCAAAAATAAGGTTTCCATAAATGATTTTATATTATACATACACTGAATTGCCTTTGCATTAGAAACACCTATCTAAATACTTCGTGTGGCCAATTTTTACCATAATCCAGTCCGTATACATCTTGGCATGAACCCCACAAGGTGTTCTCTGGTATCCTATGGTAGTGATACAGTGCACAATGTTTTCGCACATTATCAGATGGATGGTTGTATCATCGATGTCCTTTATCCAGTAGGTTTCAAACGTGGTCAACTGAATTGAGATCACGTGAGTTGGACGGCCATGGGAGGATGCAGAATTCATTGAAAGCAATTAGCATCCTGTTGGGCCTTGTGTCTTGGCGCGTTGTAATAGATGCCAGAGTCATTTGGATAAATTGTCATCATCATGGGGGGAAGTATTTGGTTGGTAGCAAAAGAAAAGTAGGCGTTCCCATTGGACCGTTGATTAGCGGTGATCAGAGACCTCAGACCATGCTACACTACCGATTCCAGCCTGCCAAATACCAACAACGCATCCAAGTGCCTCATTGCTTTCTCGAAATGTGCCATCGGACTGATAGAGTTGAAATGGGTTTGATCAGACCAGACGACAGATTTCCATATGCTGGTGATATACTGTTGGTGCTGACGTGCAAATGCAAAGTGCATTTTCTTGTCTCGCAGCGAGCAGGAGAAATCGTGACTGCAGTCGACTGTCATAGTCTATACGAGCTGATATCCGCCGCATAGTCCATAAGGATATTGGTTCTACTGTTCCTGCGTTGTACTGGGTTGGTCAGCTGGGCAATTGTGACATGTCGCTGCTGTGTTACGAGAAGAGACACAATGGGCGTCGACCACACGTGGCTGTCCCACGTGTGACCTTTGGCTGGTTGTTCGATCCCTGTCGAGCCACTCATGAAAGACTAGTGACACCAAAGAAAGGGAGCACTAACCACGTTGGCTGTTGTCGAGATATAACTGCACGTCTTTCCCCCACAATCATTCCACATTCTAAGTCGGAAAGATCTCGACGCCGATCCATTCTTTCTATCAGACACATTTAACAACTGACGGTCACATGTGCGAACTACAATCTTTTATCAGTTGTTCCCAACTATGAGTCTTCACCAGCGTCAAAGACCAGTCCATTCCAGTACAAGGAGGGGGTTGCAAAGCCAACTCCGTGTATATCAAATGCAGCTGCTTTTATATTATAGACTCTATTCACTCCTTGATAATACTGATGCGAAAATAATCTCTATAATAGATCTCAAAAATCTAAATCTTTTTTGATAATTTCTCCGAGGGTGGTTGATATACAAAGGCAAAGGAAAAATAGATCAGCCGGACTTTAAAAAAAGCATTGTGTTCCATTGATAATATCCAAAGAGCAGGGTTTTTTTTTTTTTTTTTTTGTTGTTTTACATATTTTTTTTATAACTTATTCAATATTGTGAGACAATGTGAGACAACTAGTTCACACTACAATACTCAATAATAGTACGTATTTAGTTTTTAAGCTGTTGTTGGTTTTTTGGGACTAAAGCCATGTTTTCCCTTGTATACTGTCTGTAAATTGTGCGTGTTTTGAGGTAGATTTTCTGTTTGCTGGATGAAAACCCGAGTTTCTGAGAAAGGAAAAAAAAAAAAACCATGCTATCCTCGCCTGAGACCGACTAACTCAGCCGCTTTGAGTTTTTAAGAGATTCGATTGCTAAAATCATATCGCGGTATGTATACTTCATATTGAAAATATTGGATAATCCCAACACCCATTGCAGAGGCAGTATTCAAACCAGGACATCGATTTCTTAGGCAAGTATTCAGCGGACCAATCCAGATTAGCATTTTGCCTTAATTCTGCTTAATTATAAAATAAGCAAAAAGTTATATTTGAAAAGTACCAATTCAGAATGGATAAAAATTAATGTGCAATAAACAGAAATGAGCTCTATTCGAAATCTTTGGACGTTGTATTAAAGATAATGATTTCCTTAACAAAAATGATATCAGCGTATTTAGAAACAGGTGTATTTTACTTGCAAAGTGTCGTTTGAGCTAGACAGTATCCATAAAAGATCCGTTATGTAAGTGTGGATACAGAACAGGTTTTGAGAGATAGCGATCCGGCTGTAAGCCCCCGCGGAAGCAGGGGGGGGGGACAAGTGATTCATTTTTATTCCTAACTGCTAGCGCTCTTTATGCTATTGAGAAGCGTAACTTTTTTTTTTTTGAAAGAACACGCAGTCTTGAGGGAGACACGAACAGTAAAAGTGTGTGGGGATAGGTTCACTGTGCCAAGCTGTATTAGTTGGAGAGTTTACTGCGAATCCCATACATATACAAATACCTGGAAAGAGGTAAAATAGACATAAAACGAGTCAACAGCCTTTTTTGAAAGCAGAGATCGAATTTACTGCGGATATAAAATCAAATGAGGTGGGAGACCTGGAAAGGCTTGCTTTTTTTTAATATGGATTAGGCTCCAAACACTGAAATGAAATACGAGTGCACAAAATTTATTTGTGGATGTAATACTTTGCTAGTAGCAAATGGGATTAATTTCAAATGAATCTGGCCACGACAGATAAATAAAAATCTAAGTAATTTATGCCCCAACTTAAAACAGAACGATCTCTTACCACTGTAAGATACTGTTCCGTTTTTATGATGGGGGATTTCTTCGCACGTCCACCACTTTGCCAATACTGCTCTAATTTATAGCTTACATGTATCATATCTGCATGTTTTCCCTCGTGGGTAGCACAGTTGGTAGAATCACTATCCTCCCAACACCGGGGGAAAAGACCTGAGTTCGAGTCCCATCGGTGCTGTGAAGAATTTTTATGGGCTTTTATTCAACGTTGGCTGAGTTAGTCGGTTTCAGGCGATGGTAGCAAGGATTTTTTCTCCCGGAAACTTGGGTTTTTCGTCCAGAAAACAGAAATCGACCACAGAACACACGCAATTTATAGAGAGCATACACGGAGCAATATAGCCCAAGTCGCTGATGCTCCTAAAAACCCTACTACAATAACAAGTAGGTGTTTGCAGGCTGATTTCCAGGTGGGATGAAAATTCAACTTCATATTGGCTGAACATAATTCAGAATGCAGAAACGTTTGAGAATTCTTCTGACAGGATTCGAACAAAGATGTCGCCAAATGAATGATTATAATGCCATTATTTGATCTAAACTACCCTTGTCTTCATTTTTCATTATTTTTTTCAATGATTCCTTACGTATTTTATATTTTTTCATATTACTTACGAACGTTACCAACCTTTGTCAGAATATTTTTTCTGTTGTAGTAGTTTTTTTAGGAGCATTAGCGACCATGGCCATATTGCTCCGTGTATATTGTCTGTAAATTGCGTGTTTCCGAATTTGTGACCCCTGAGCGTGTATCGATTTTCTGTTTTGCTGGATGAAAAACCCAATTTTCCGGGAGAAAAAAATCATGCTAGCCTCGCCTGAAACCGACTAACTCAGACAACGTTGGGAAAAAAGCCCATAAAAATTCCTCCTGACAGACATCTTATCTCGGAGTATTTTCAAGTTATTATGCAAAATATTGATGTTATGCGTCTGTCCCTGGACTAAGCATCCTTCAGGTGGTAGATCAAAGCAAAATTCAATGTTAAATTGACTGTTCATAGTTCGGGTTTGACATTGAGCTTTATATACATAACAGCAACCTTTTACAATGTCCCAGTACCGGTTTAAGCAACTCCTCAATTCTGATGACTGAATAAGTGAAGAAAAATTGAGAAACTGTGTTCAACGTTGCACAGTACTTAAACTGAAGAAAACAGTTCGTCCTTATGAGCAGCTAAGATTTAAAACAAGTAGATGTGGACAAAAATTAACAAAATATACCAAAGATACATGTGAATTCATTCTTCAAAGAATTTTTTTTCATTTGAAGTTGTTATTGAAGCTCGACAGCTGACTTTTGGAGTATGCTGCTGCATCGCATTGCCTTTATCTGGTCAAAAGGCTTTGTAAATTTTAATATTTGAAAAAGGAAAAAACAAATACCATAAATAAATTTAAAACCAATGTATTTTATGTTTATCTTTATTGCGAAACCAAATTAACAGCAACTTTAGATAGCACGAATCTACATTCCACAAGCATTTGTCATGAACGTAAACTTGGAAATGTGTGGCTACATCTGACACTTGAGATAAACATGTGTAAATGGATCACTTCACCATAACGCATGCACAGTTTCGTGTTAGTAGGTCTGTGGCCAGCCATTCATTTAATTAACTCAGTGGCAAGCCATTTTGGGAAATCATTACAAACATTTTAACAGTCGCTACAGAGATGCCCATCATAATTAAAATCGCATAAACCAACTGCTAGATGGTATCCTATTACACTCTCAATGCACACTTTTGTAGCTCAGTTTTTCATTGCTCTAAATGGTAAACTTGGTATGATAAGCCTAATTAGCTACTGAAGATGAGCAGCTTTATGCGTATATCTCTAATATGCATAAACCAGATGAAAGAGGGGGGAGTGATTTAATTATACGATAGGAGCAAAGTCACCACTGTTGTCAGTCCAGAGAAAAATCTTCTCTACCTCTTTTAGTTAATTATTTGGCTTTTCAAAGGAATTTACTACATTCTAGGAGTGGAAGGAAACACAAGACAAGATGCGTATTTTTAACACGAGTATAATAATTAGTATAAGTATAAAATGAAATCAAGAGAATTTATTAACCAACTTACCAGTTCCAAGTAGCCAGTTTCCCGGATCATTGGAGGGTGGGGGCCTTAGGGATAGAATTCTCCTCTAACAACTGCAACTACATTCGCTGATGATGGGGTATCTCACTGGTATCCATTTGCACAGCTTCTTCTGATTCCAGTCCTGGCAGTGCCACCTGACTACCATTTTGTTCACCGATCGGCTCGGTTTGCAAGACATGCCACTTGGGAAGGAACACGAGCCCAGCGTCAAGCACGTGCCCTCTCGGATCCAACGAGGCCAGAAGCGGATGCCCAAATCTTTCCAGCGGTAGGCTACGGGACAATATGTGTAAGCCCACAACAACTGCTTGAATTTCCTTCTCATCTTTTTTCCAACTTTCATCCTCACTCTACTTCCGTCCGGGAGTTGAAGAGAGTGAAGACGCAAATGCCGAATTTCATTCGGCATCTTTCCCGCAGGTACGAGTCGACCTCGTTTTGTACGACGAAAGCTGAACTCTACTGTTCCGTTAGGATGCAGGAGGCTGTCCAAGGGTCTTTGTTCGCTCATGAACTGAGGGTCAAAGTTCTTACCCATTTTATCTCGGAGTATTTTCAAGTTAAGATCTTCTGGTTTGGGGTCATACCTCTTGTCCGGTGGTTCAATCAAGTCCATAATTGGTAGGTCATGCGACGGTGCAGGCCGCATGTACTGCTGAGGTCGGCTACCTCTGGCCGGTCCTCCCTCCGAAACTCCAGCGTTGTTACAGAGCAGGAATATCGCCAGAAGGAACGGACCCACATGGGTGCTACATAATCTTGTTCCGTAATGCCGTCGGGATCCCATCTGCGAAAAAAAAAAAAAAAAAAAAAATCAGAACCACAGTTAAACCACAGCTGTCAGTCGGCACTTCGTACAAGCGAACCCGGCTGTGATGGACGGCCGGGAGTCAAATTAACACACAACATAAACAGACGACTTTGTGTACGAATCAAGGAGTTACCATGGAGATTATCCCAGTGTACAAGTGTTGGTAGATGCTATCGGTGTTTGGCCCTCCGGGAGGTAGGGGGTTATAGGTAAGGACACCACGACCGCTAACTAGATTGCCTACAAGATAATCTGTTCGGAAGAGCAGGCGTTACTAACTCCTCGCTCTATCAGGGACTCCCACGGAATGCGTATGGCTCCTGCTCTCGCTTCGCTCATAAAGCTTCCGAAAGGGGATGAAAAAAAAAAAAAAAAGCACGATGCGCGAACCCTCACGATCCACGTGAGCACAGCACACCTCGAGGACGGCGACTTACCACTGGCTGAGTGCTCCACCCTCCCGCAACACTCCTACTGTAACCGTAGCAGTGGGAAAGCCCAGACTCGCGAGACTGTTCGGGATCGACGTGTTTGAGAGCGACGCTAGTTTTGGTATTGTTTACACATGACCTTCTCCTCCCCTTTCTTTTCCCCCCAAAACATCCTCCTTCTCATCTTCCTCCACTCTCGATGCGTTCTTTTTTCTGCCAATACTGTACGGCAAACGTTCCTCCATTCATTTGAAACAGGTTGTTCATCCCCCTCCACTCTCCCCCCCACAACAGCCGTTTACTACTGCATACGTAACACGGGGTCAAAAGTAGAAAACTTGGTCGACTACGACAAAAGTAACTCATGCAGTCTTAAACGCCTGTTGGCGTTTTTATTCAATACTCCCAATCTACGAAGAAAGAAGTTTGATTTTTTTATTTCTCAAAGAAACAGATGAGATTAAATCAGCTTAAGTTGATCTTGAGTGTGCATGGCCAAGTCCACTGATTGTTTGAGGAAGTAGGAGATGGTGAAAAATTTGTACACTATTGGATACAAGTATTTTTATTTTATTATTACAATTGTTTTATTGATGTGCTTATTATTAATATAAAAAAAACAACCTTTTTCTCCTTTATGGGATTTTTTCTGTCCGTGATGGGTACTGGTACCAAGTGCATGGGATAGTTGGTTGTGTCCGGTCACTATTATTATTGTTATTACTGTTGGTCGAGGAACTCTCTTACTGTCCTACAGGTGTTCAGGATCGCGGGTTTCTGGAGTTCCATGTAAGTGTTCTCTGGGAGGCCCATTGCTGCTAGGTCCTTATGAAGGCTCTTTGGCACCATGGCGGTGGTTGACACAGTGATGCGCTGGACATTACTTGTTCCATATGCCACATTTCTTTGACTTCCTGTCTTGGGTCTGTGTACTTCCTGATCTTTTCCTCGTAGGTTTT
This sequence comes from Mastigoproctus giganteus, assembly GCF_048544385.1. Lineage (NCBI taxonomy): Eukaryota > Metazoa > Arthropoda > Arachnida > Uropygi > Thelyphonidae > Mastigoproctus > Mastigoproctus giganteus. Next base: position 22,820,857 of record NC_143586.1, read on the forward strand.
CTGGAGTTTGGTGGTGAGCACCGCTATGTCGATCAGCCATTACCTTCCAGTCGATGAGAGCTATGCCTGGTCTGTTGTGCGGAATCGTCTTGTTATTATGGCACGGTCCCAGTATAGTTTGTGAGTAGAGGTCTTTAGTACGGCCTGAGGTTCGTAATGCAGTACACTTTCTTTGATCAACTGGTATTTTTCGCGCTAGATTCTGATGTATTATCCAAGCGACCTGGTTATGTCTGTTATAGTACTTCCTGAGTGATCACCTTACATCCCACGGTGATGTGCTGAACTGTTTCTGGTGGCATCGTCGATATGTGTCATCTGTCTGCCAGTCGGGGATCCTTGGCGATGTATATCCTGTAGTTCCTGGCGTTGATTACCTGATCTTGGATGGCAAGCATGAATCCTTCAGTCTCGAGGAAGATCATCCCGTTCGTGAGCCATACGTTGATAGAGGTCATCGTAATGTCTGCCATAGTAATGTTGCCCATATTTCTATCTTGGTTTCTTCTTCTGTATGAGTGGGATCCCCTTGTTAACGTTGAGTGTTGTATGCCGTTTTTCTATCTAATATTAATAATAATATTTTTTTTTTTTTTTTTTAGAGAGGAGACGATAAACATTAATTATATGGACTGGAACTGAGGTAAACTCAAATACGTGTACTGCTGCACCACCGCTTTCCCGCTCGGCAACGTATGATACACTGGAGTTCAAAGAAAGCGCATCACCTAGGAATGTCACATTTCTAACCCTTTTTCGCGATGGTATGTTACATTAATGACTAGCATCGCAAATGGAAATATAAACAAAAGATATTTATTAATAATTAAGGCAAAGCTAAGTAATATTTGACAGGTGCTCTCAAAATATTCCAAAATGAGCATTTGCAACCTTTATACAACAGTTTTGGTAGACACGACAATTATGATTGAAATGTTATCAGAAGCCCTCAATTTGCTTCAGTTTGTCATTTTAAATGGAAAACAAAATGAAAAGTTTACCGGGGGTGGAAAACTAATATTTAGTTGAACCGCCTCTCGCCTTAATGACAGCAGCACACCTTCGAGGCATTGACAAGATCAATTTCTGAAGATAATCAACTGATACTTCGTGTTTCCAAACACGAATTATGGCTTCCTGAAGTTCACGAAGGGTCTTTTGGTTTCTTTCTGGCAACTGCAGATTCCACACGATGTCAACAGTTCTCTATAGGATTCAGGTCCGGGCTGTTTCCTGGCCAGCTAAGAGTTGTAATGGACCATTCTTCTAACCATTTTTTTACTTGTAACAAATGTAAACACATTACTAACCTATAATGCAGAACTGAAACTAAAGTAACTACAGAAGTGCCTACTTACACTTTCCTCCCGATGACAAGGAGCAGAGTCGTCCTGAAAGATGCAGTTACTTGGCAGGTTGAAATGGTCTCTAATGGTTGGCAGCAATTTGCTTTCCAATATAGCCAATTGGCATTTACGGAACCTTTTATAAACTGCAGGTGAGATACTCCGCCCGGGGTACGAAATGCACCCCCATATTATATGGCTGGTAAGGAATTTCACTGTAGACACCATACAGTCTGGATGGTATTCTTCACCACGTCTACGGCGAATCGTTTGTCTCCCATCAGAGCCATGCAGTTAAATTTCTTCTCATCCGATAAAATAATTGACTTCCACTGCTCGGGGATCAATTTGACACGCTCCTTACACCAAATTAATCGAGCAATTTTCATTTTTTGTGTGAGGAGGGCTGCTTCTTAAGACGATGGGCTACAAGTCCATTTTGAAGAGGCATCTTCTCATTGTTATTGCACTTGCTACCACTCCTGTATGTTCTTCTCATTCTCTTTTCAGCTCAGACGAAGAAGCTTTACGGTTTTTAAGGTATAAGCGTTTCAAAACGCGGTCCTGGTTTGGCGTAGAGACTCGTTTGCGTCCGGTTCCTTTTTCCCGATCAGCAGAACCAGTATTGTTGAGTTTGGAAAGAAATCTACTCGCTGTCGACTGATTACACTCTATAAGCAATATGATGGGAAGAACATTATTGCGAATTCTCCAGTTAAAAAAGTCACCCAACATAAAGATTTGGGTATCATCTGGGACAAAGACCTCACCTTCTTGCCTCACTTTAATGCCACTCGAACGAAAACATATTCGGCTTTATGGGCAGTAAAACAAGAGATCTCCAACTTCCATAACCCGGACCTTATCATCAAATACATTCTTCGTTGTATTTTCCCAATTCCATTATATGCCTCGACTATATGGTCCTCAGCACCCTCATCATACCAAGCCAGGTTCCTCTCCCTGGAATTCTGGATCTTGAAATGGCTAAATAGGGTTGCTGGGCTAACACCTACAATCTCAAAATCTGTTCTGGTCACCAATCTTAATATGCTTCCTTGGAGGTATCACATCATCTCTAGGAACCTTCTTACCCTCTCTCAGCTTCTATCCGGAAAACTGAAGTCACCCGATATTTGGGATATCATCGCCAGACCGTCCGACAGTAGAAGATGCCAGTCCAACACCTCCCCATACAGGTCGAAGCTGCGTAGCATGTCCTCCTTGGACAACATGTTTCCACACAACTCCTTCCAAATATTTAACAGATTAGCCATAGACGCTGAGAAACTTTGCAAGGACAGAACCTACAGATCTTCCATTCTTGCAGACATGTATGCCTTAGTCAAGCTCTAGGTGGACTCTCTGTGATACCGCAATATCCACGCTTCGATGTATCCGGATGCACTTTTATTTGTTGTAACTTTATGTTTTTGTATTTCTTATAACTTTATGTTTTTGTATCTTCACCAGTGGCTGTTTAAGGCCGTATATTGTATCTGGCTCTGTATGCAATGCATATGTCTGTATTTTATGTTTTTTTCTCTGTATATAACTCATGTCCTCTAGCTGCATAGCTGTAAAAGGACAGTTCTTCGGAAATAAATTGATATTAATAATAATAATAATAATAATAACATCCTTCCTCTTGTATAGCAACAATAGCACTCTTTGTTCGTGGCGTCAACTGCACGTAACTCGCCATCCCAACACAAGCAAGGAATGACTGAAACTCTTGCAGAGCATGCTTATATAGCTGCAAGAGTAGCAGCTGATGCAATATTACGTCATCACCTGCGCGTGTCAATCTTATCTGATGCAATCTGTAAGAAATATTGCCACATATTTACGTTATTCGGACGACAATTACAATTTTAAAGAGTGATGCACTTTCTTTGAACAACAGTGTATATTAAGAGAGATTTGTAATTGTCAGTGCAGATATGACAACAGAAATGGTGAGGATTGTGCTTTTGTTCCTCCAGTGTTGCTGTTACAGTGGTTCAGTGATGAGCTAAGCTTGCAGTGCACACCAATTCAATGGTTTAAAAAAGGAATATAAAAAGGAATAAGTTCACTCATTCTTTAAATTATTTTAGCTGTGTCTCCTGCCAGAATACTTAAGCGTCTACCAGATTCAAGATGAATACGGTTGAGAAAGATAATACTTGAGGAAAACTTCCGAGGTATAAGTAAATTTGAAAGGTTTAACTGTATTTTTTTATTTTTATATATTTATGTTTTATTAATTTATATAATTTTAAACTCTTGCAATTTAAGCAGTGTAATTATTCAGTGTAATGAGAATTTTAAATTACCGTCTTCTTTTTTTTTTTTTTTTGGCTGATGCACAAAAAAATAAAATAATAAAATAAATCAAACTGCAGCTGCATGTAGAATTTTAGGCGCATCTTAGGTCGTATTGAGCCGCATATAATATGTTAGTAAATTGTGTGTTCTACTTGCTGGACGAAAAACCCGAGTTTCCGATAGAAAAAACCATGCTACCTCACTTAAGTCCGACTAACTCAACCACCTGATGAAAAAGACCCATAAAAATTCCTTGCGTCATTCGAACTGAGGTCTTTTCCACCCGGTGCGGCGAGAACGATGATTATACCAATTGTGCTACCGCGAAGGCCTGATAGCTGAATTTCATAAGATCCTGTCTTCTGTTATTCCCTACTAGCAAAGACCTATAAATCATGGACAAGACACTATGTATCTTGTCCATGATTTATAGGATTTTCAGGATTTCTGTTCCCCAAATGTATAACCTTACACATAGAAGCATTATAGTTGCTATTATTCGGACCATATATAAATGCAACCAATCCTAGTCTTTCTGAAGCATGGTCTTGCTAGATTTATTAACCATCTTTCCCACCTTCAAGTCAACAGCAAATTTTGACAGCTTCCGTTAGATACCCTCTTTATGCCATTTTTGAAAATAAGAAATAGAAGAGGACTAAGCAGTGAACCCTGAGGGATAGCACTTGTTACACTGGTTCGCCCTGAAGACTGTCCACTTATGACAACCCTCTGTCTCCTAACTATTAGCCGGCCCACGATTCACTGTAGGATCTTAGCAATAATCTCACTTTGTTCTAGTTTATATAGCAAATTTCCAAAGAGATCAATATCGGTATCAATTATTAAAGTCTAGATATATAATGTCAAGCCTTCGTTAGTACTGCACCACAGTTGGTATAATCACCTTCTCCCCAGACAGGGTGGAAAAGACTGGAGTTCGAATCCCGTCAATGACGCGAGGAATTTTTTCAAGTGGCTGAGTTAGTCGGTTTGAGGGGGAGGTAGCATGGTTTTTTCGCCCGGAAATTGGGGTTTTTCGTCCAGCAACCAGCAAATCGACCACAGAACACACGACATTCACAGACATAATATATATATACTGCCACAATATGGTCCAATTCACTGGTGTGCATAAATCCTACAACCGTATAATGTCAAATGTTCAATGGCTTCTTCATAGAAATTTACTAGTTTGGTCAGCATGACCTCCCTTTAAACAACCCATACTGATATGAGATCCATTTAAAATATCAATTTTGTCACGATGGTCCTTCTACAATTTAAGAGAATATTCTCAGTTTAAGGACTTTCTCACTTTTGAGACATTAACATGAAGCCTTTTTTAATATATAACATCCTCCCCTCAATATCATACTGAAATTTGACTCCTTAATATTCCAAAGAGATTAGAGCTTGTTTCTAAGTTAAGTTACTGACGTCACAGAGTTCAGAAACTTTATATTTAATTTAACAGAGATGTCGATGACAAAATCCAATCATTTGAGAACGTGGAAGGGTGCATTATCCAGATGAAACACACTCCTGTCATCCGAGAAGACACTCACCCTGATCAGCCATAATGGAGGGGTAGCTTTTAGCATTCAGAGTGCGGTGAAGGGATATGAGGACTACAAGTGATTCCCAGGGAAAACAACCCCGATACCCTCCATCTACCGTTCATACGGCATAGCAAGACACATGATTCGTCAAAAAAGGCAACGGTTTTCCAGTCGTCAATGGTTCAATGACGCTATTCAAATAAAAACTTTTATCGTCATTGGCGATGGGAGCTTGACTAGGCGCCTACTTCGAGTGCGTTTTTATGGATTATTGTCTTGGAAACCTCGCTGGGCGATTCCTAAATTAAAGTCATTGATCAGTTGTTCCACTGTTTTCCGTCTATCGATCGCATAAGGTGGGACATTCTACGTTCACCACAATCGATGAGGCGTGGGCACACGTCATCAGCCCAGCGATTACTACTCTGTGCACTATCTGTCAACTCTTGGAACACCTTAACTACAGCACTCACGAACAGCCCAGAAGATCTGCAGTTTCTGTAATACTGCCATCCTTCAAGTGGTGGCAATATTACGGTTCTCACCTCGACATGTGCCTCCAGGCGAGGATGAACAGCTGATTGCTATGACACGGGGGTGGTCATAATGTTTTGCTTGTACAGTGTATAATCACTGTCCAGTCAAAACAAAACAGTTATCAATTAAACGGTGATCAAAGAAACAGTTAATTATACACTGGCGTGCAAAATTTAAAGACCAGTCAGGTTTTCACCTGTAGCTTCTCATAGGAGTGGCCTGGATATGAGAAAAGCATACCAAAGGAACATCGTAAGGTACAGAAATGATGAAGGAAACAATACCGACACAACAACGGAAACAAAATGGTACAGAGGGACTTTATTCAAAAATGGCAACATAGCACTGGCTGCCAATGATATAGATGCATCACTGCCAAAGATGGAACAAAGGGAAGAGGTGGTCCTCAGTAGGAGATATGGCCACCTCTAATGTCGATGCAGGCTATGCACTGCCTGTCCATACTTAAAACAATGTTGTTGATAAGTTCTTGCGGTAAAATCGTCCATTCCTCTGTCAGCGCCATCTTCAGCTGGTGAACATTTTCTGGTGGGTGTGGACGTGCCGCTATGCATCTCCCCAGAGCGTCCCATATGTGTTCGATCGGATTTAGATTGGTGGAACGGGCAGGCCAATCCATACGAATAATGTCCTCACTTTCCAAAAGCATATCAACAGCCGCAGTGCGATGGGGTGTGGCGTTATCATCCATAAACACGAACTCGGGGCCAATGGCACCTCGGAACAGACGCACATAGGGAAGGATTACCTCAGTACAGTAGCATGCACCGGTTACAGTACTGCCTTCCAGTATCTGGAGTTGTGTACGTCCATCCAAGATAACTCCCCCCCCCCCAGACGAGAACACCTCGACCGCCATATCGATCCTTTCAGTGATGTTTGCGGGTGATACCGTGTGCCAACCTCTCGCTAGATTAGCCGATGTCCAGAATCGCTGCTGAGACTGAATCTACTCTCATGAGTAAAGAGTACCTTAAGTAAAGCTTTTGTGGTTGTAACCTTTAGAAATAGTGTTGACCCTTAGGTTTTGCACACCAGTGTATGAATAATTCTGGAAAATCAAGCAGAGAAAGTGGAGTAATATGTAGGCCAACTTCTAATCGTGATTAGAAGATATGATACCCTCAAAAGGCCATATTTTCTATAATTTAGAGATTTAGATAAATTTAGATACATAATACATATTATTAATGTAGCTGTATGATTGTGTTCTGTATAAAAAGAAAACACAAGAATTTTTCCAGAATGCAATTAATTTTGAAGAAAATGGACCAATAATTTGAGGGGTCCTTAAGCTCACTTAATACTGGTTTATACTTGCATTGAAGCAGTTCATATATTTTTATCTCCCATTTGAGTACCGTGGAAGCTCTTTTGGTTCGAATCTTTAAGAGAGGTGCACTGGATCTAATCTGGCCATTGAATTTTTGTTGAATTTGAGCCTATTAATTTCATTCGTATCATATTAATACGATAATAAATTAATAAAATGAAAGCTGTAGATTTTATGTCATCCACAAAGTCGGCCCCTTACCTTTCTAACGGGATGAGACTGGTGAAGGGCGTTACGATATTGGCATTTTTTACTCCTTGCTGCCTCCGAGAGATTACAGTGAATAATTGCTTCGTTGGCAGCCTAATCCATTTTGAGCTCCATTCTCCTTCTCTTCGATAATAAAACTGAATATTCATCTCCAGCTTTTATCCCCGCTCTAGTGGATTCAGCAGATTCTAGCCTAGGACATCAGTCTTGATCAAGACGTCAACGTAAAGGTTAGTTTTATGCGAGCGCCACTTAATCATTTAGCAAAACTGTCTTTCTGTATCGGCGTGATCTTTCTTGGCATCAATAACCGGCCGTCATCACTACCGTTTGTTTTCCGAGGAGTTTTTGTAGACTGCAGAGCGAACCATCCAACCGAGGTGGGCTACTCTCAATGTCTAATAAAGTTGTGTCGGATTCCTTTCCCATCGTTTTGTTGATTGATGGCCTCTTACCAGTTAAAATTTTATCCTGCAAACATTTTTCAAGATTTAGAAATGACACCAATAAAAAAATTTTTTTTTCTCTTTGCGGTACGCTGTGTCTTGATATTTGCTGGTAGCCAGTTTACACGAATCAAAACAGACAGTGAAGAAGCTGTGGGAATACTGAATAGCAACAAAAGCTGAAGATTTTTTCTTTTACTGTTCACTCCAACTTAATTCTTTTTTCTCGTAATTGTTTTTTTTTTTTTTTTTTACTTTCTTAAGCTAAAGTTTTACGGAAATATGTAACCAATACATATCAATATTAATAAATTAGTTAATTTTAATTAAGGTAGGATTATGCGAACTCCTGTTAACCATGGATTTTAATTTTAACCGACGTCGAACGTGGAATGATTGTGGAGGAAAGACGTTGTTGTTATAGGGTTTTCGGAGCATCAGCAACTAAGGCAATATTGTTACGTGTAAATTGCCTATGTTCTGTCGTGGATTTTCTCTTTGCCGAATGAAAAATCCTAGTTTTCGGGAGAAAAAACAATACTGCCCTCGCCTGAGACCGACTAACTCAGCCACTTTGTGAAAAAAGCCATAAAAATTCCTCACGTCAGCGACGGGACTCGAACTCAGGTCTTTTCCACCCGGTGTGGGGAGTACGGCGATTATACTAACTGTGCTATCCACGAGAGCTAGGGGAAAGACATGCAGGAGCCAGTATCTCGACAACAACCAACATAGTTAAGTGCTCCTGTTCTGTGGTGCCACGAGTCTACTATGACTGGTTCAGCATCGGTCGAACAACCAGCTAAAGGTCACGTGTAGCAGATGCACGTGGTGAGCGTCGTGTGCCTCATCATATAACACAGCAACTCAGCATAGTAGCCTAGCTAACCACCCAGTGCACCGTAGGAATTGTAAGACCAATATCCACATGGACCATGTACCGAATAGTCAACGGTCATCACGAATACCAAACTCTATCAATGCTGATAGGCGTATCCGCATTTGGAGAAAAGTAACATGAAGCCATGGTACCTGGATGCACTGTTGGTGTTCAGTAGGCTGAAATATTACGGTTTGGGGACTGTTTTTGTGGCATGGCCTATGCCTCTGATCACCGCCTCGATGAACATAACAATGAATTCTCTATCCTCCTATGGTTGCCCAACTCAGCCGATCTCAACCCGATTGAGCATGTTTGGGACCTATTGGAAGAGGACATTCGATGCTGCGACCTGTGGGTAGCACTACCATAGGACCCCCCCCCCCCGCAACACCTTGTGGAGTCCATGCCGAGACGTGTACGAACTGTATTACAGGCAAAAGGTGGCCTCACGAGGTATTAATACTGAATAATACTGAATATTATAATATTCAGTATTATTATAAACAATATTTTAAGAGAGCGATCTATTGTTATTATTTACTTGGTGGCAACTCTAATATGGAATGACCATTTTAAAATTATGGAATTTTTTTTTTTTTTTTTTTTTTTTGGATGTCTAACAACTGGAGCGTTTTACACTTAATTACAAAAAATAATAATAAATAAAAAATAAAAATACTTAACGACCGGTATATTTAGAATTGTTTTTAAAATTTTATTAACTGTAAATGTACATTTATATGTACAATTGAGCAGAGTATTTTTTTTAATAAACGCTTAATAAGAGACGGATTTCTTTCCTACGAGTCTCTGTCCTCATCCGAGGTGATGGGAACCATGGCAGCACACCCCAGGGAGGAACCCTGGAAATAAATTTATGGCAAGCGTATCAAATGAATATTTTTAATTCTAGCTCAAATTTGTATACGTTAGAAGTGATGATAGTCGGAATTTCTAGGAGTGTTTAGAAGGTAAAGAACAAGTTTTAATGGAATAAACATTGAAATGTTTGACTTTGCATTCGTAATTTTTCACCGCACCTCAGTTGCCAAGTATTTTCTATTTTTTATCAAAAAGCTCTGCCACATTTTTATGATACCATTAAGAAGAACCGCGTCAATACTAGAATATTTCAGTTTTCTTATAGTCGCAAAATATTGGCAAAACCCAAAATAAAGCAACTGTACACATAAGAGGGCTGACGTAGCGAGTAGTCTTCACGGGTGATACAGTAGTACTCGCGTTTGAGTTGACTGTCTTAAATATGGTACTGTTCCTCTGTTGTCTATCTTGTACTCCTCCAACTCTATGCGACCCCTACCGGAGTAAATTAAAATTGGAAAGTTTATTTTAAGTCATGGGAAGAATGTGAATTTTTTTCAAAAGTACGTTTTTTTTTCTAATGTTTTTAATTTGTGTCTTACGTATATTTGCTGATTTTAATAAATAAATATAAAGATCAAATATTATGTTTGATGTGTCTTTTTTTTTGGCAGCACATGAGAATTTGCTAGAAGTCTAGCAAGTCCGCTAATGTCCAGCGGTTATTGGTCGTCTTAGACGAGTGGTCAAACGCAAGGGTGCATAAGTACACGTGCCTTGAATGACCGGGTTCAAGTCCGTGACTGCTAAATACGGTGCTGTTTCTTGTATTTCTCTGTCTTGCGAACTCCTCTAACCGTGTGCTCGTCCCGGAGTATAAACAGAAGGTTTACTAATTTTATATATCAGTTCTATAGATTAATTCCTTCGGTTATATAAGAGAGGAAAATTATCTTTTGAGCATTCAGTACATAGTAGTAAAACATCAAACAACAGACCACCATTAAAATCTATTTAAGTTAGTGTAATATACAGGGTGGTTCAATAAAAAGGCACCCGGGTCTATCTCACTTATTTTTAGGTTTAAGCTGTTTTTCGTCTGAACCTTTTTTTGCAGATTTGGGATGAAATTTTTTGAACTTGGTGCTAAAATTGGTCTACGTATTATCTTTTATATTTTGAAATTTCTAAATTTAAATTTTGGCTGATCAACTGCTTTTTTTTTTTTTTTTTTTCTCTCAATGAGAAAGTTGTTCCCCGTCCTCGGTTTACTCTAAAAACATCATCATTATACTTCTGAAACGCATGTTGATATTATTTAAAGGGGTTTAAAAAGCATGCAATTGCTTTATGTAATGTTCGCTGTTCACTGTGCGGGTTTAGTTTTCCTTTTACCACCTGTAGCATCATGCTTATAACAATTATTTTCATTTTTAAATAAAATCGGTTTACAATCATTTAAGAAGTATAACGATGATGGTTTTTAGACAAAATCACGAAGGGAAACATCTTTCCAATTGAGAGAAAAGTGGTTGATTAGACAAATTTTAAATTTAGAAAATCTAAACGGTGACACTTAATCCAATTTTAGAATCAAATTCTAAACATTCAGCACAAATATATCAAAAAAAAAAAAAAAAAAAAAAATGGCCAGACAATTAACAGCATAAACATAAAAATAAGCGAGCTAGACTCCGGTGCCTTTTATTTAAAACACCCTGTACTCATTGTAAAGGGTGGCCAAAGCCGTTTTTCTTACGTAGAGCATAAATCTCATATTGTGGAGGCACTTTCACCACGTGTTGCCATGATTTTGAACTAAATAAAACGCACTGCTCCAGTGAAGAAGTACATATATTGCTGTTCCATTAAAAATGTTGGCCACTGCCCAGACTCGAGTTTCAACCACAACCTCAAAACTTAAGACTTCCGTTTATCGCGGGGTTGACAAAATAAAATTTTAGAATCAACTTAGACACTAGTGGTCACTACAAACCAACAAATTCGCAACTTAAACTCATCTCAGGGCTGATACGCCCATCTCCGATTTCGACTCTTTTTGAATTTAACGTGGTCAAACTCAAGACCTCAATTTAGTTCCGGGTTGACAAGTCCTACTCAGACCTGGGTTTCGACTCTTCTGTTTAACTCCAGTTGACAAAGTCTACCGAAACTCGAGTTTCGACTCTGTTTGGAGTCTCATCGCTGGAAAGGTTGCTAAGGTGTTCAATAAGGTGTTCAGTAACCTTAGCAACTCAGCGACGAGAAGTATCCAGAATATAAGAGATGCGAAAGCCGGTGCTAAAAATTATTATTGTAAAGTGGTGGCCAATGCTGATTTTCTTACAGCACTTAATGTGCTGGCAAACTGAAGCCATTATCAATCCACTGCAGGATGGAAGTCTCCTCAACAATTCATGTTGAGGGAAATGGACCATAATCTGTCACGCTGATCCAGTGCGAGTTGGCAGATACACCGTATTTAGCAATCAGGGGATTGAATCCCGGTCTACTCAAAGAGCGTGTGCTACTGCACTCCCGCCCCTGACCACTCGGCTAAGGAGGCCTAATTTCACTAGTGTGCTCGTACTTAATATTAATTACTTATGTTAGGTATTGGTTAAATCGTATATCTATTTTAGTAATCGGCAATATAACGAGAGAGAGAGAGAGAGAGAAGGAAAGATACCTGTAACTAATGATCGCAGTATCCTTCAGTGCTTTCGACTGCTTGCGTGATAAAATGGGATGCCTGACGCTGAAAACACGGCATATCCTGAGAATGTGTGGTATCCGCGATACATAAACACCTGTCCGTAAATACGTCGCGTTTCAAAAATCCTACTAACCGATTTAACTTTCTTATACAGGGGCCCACGAGAACATCGTGGAAGAACTACAAGTGGTCACCGGTGGGCGGAGCGACACTTGCCAAGAAACTATCGCCGACTTTTCTTTGATAAAAGCGTGATGCGATGGCAGACGTCCTCTGTCAGCACGCTTGTGCAGGAAACTGAACCTGACAACCCTTGGCTAGTTATTTATATCAGTACTTGTTCCGCGTGAAAACTCTCTCTCTCTCTCTCTCTCTCTCTCTCTCTACAACCGCGCGTGACAACTTCCCTCCGAAGTTGGATTTAAAATGAGTCGGGAGTGTGTCGAAGGCATCGTTGGGCAATGTGAGATCGCTTAATCTTTTGAGATTCTTTTTAATTTTCTTTTAACTGTCAATTGCGAATAAATAGTAGATAATTAAAATAATTTATTATAATATAAAACCTTTATTATAATGTAATTTTAAGAACACAGAAATCGAGAATGAAAAATAAGAGAGAAAGTTAGGACCGAATCAGAGCGTGCCTTTTATCTTCTTTCAAAAGAGTCTCAAATGACATTTGCATATGTCAATCGATAATGGCGCCCTCTTTTAATTTTAACATTGCAATAATTAATATCGCTAATTTTCTAAGTCGCTAATTGGTTTAACGCTTTCGTCCTATTTAAAATAATTGCAAAGGGAAATATTGATAATTACGAATGTAATCACTTCACTTAATTCAATTGACAGTTATTTTATGACACATGTCAACCGATAATGGCGCCATCTTACGAAAGATACCAATACTAATAATTAGAAATTAGAAATTTTAATAATCCAACGAGGAATTAATGCTTTTAAACAAAAAATAACGCCCAGATGTAGACGTTACCCTCGTACATACGCGCCTTGGATTTCCCATAATGCGTGCAAAATTTCGGGTCTCTAGGTTTCGTGGTCTCTAGGTTTCTAGGATTTATGCAGATGGCAGATAGACAGACAGATACCCACTCTCATTTATTTTTACATACAAAAATAAGAAAATACCAAGTAAAATTTTGGAGTAGTACGTTTACCTAATTGAATTCAACAGTAATTAGTCATACAAGATGGCGGTAACTTTTCAGCAGCTTTATTTTCTCGTTGAAAGTCTGTATTCCATTAGATCTGATGCAAAAGTAATGTACTTATGGTAAAGATGCTGAAGCGGGGTGAGCAATCGTTCCCTCGCGGGAGCTACACTGCATAGAAAGGAGAGCTGCTCTCTCTCTCTCTCTCTCTCTCTCTCTCTCTCTCTCTCTCACACACACACATGTATACAGAATGTGGAAAGACCTGGGTTCAATTTCTATCTCCATTTGAAGCTGAGAAAAGGTTCCTGTCAAACAGAACTTCTATGGTGTTTATTTACAGTCTGGCCAAATTAATAGGTATCGAGCAAGGCTTTAATGTTTATACCGATTTCAGATAAACTGTTTTGCCTGTTTGCGGAAAAATCTGAAAATTTCAGGAAATTTCATTTTTTTCCGCAAACAGGCAAACAGACCACAGAATAGAAGAAACTTCCAGATATGATATCTGATTCCTCGTCGTCCTAATGCCGCGAAGCAAATTCTAAACAACAAAATCAACCAAAACTTTCCATACAAAACAATCTTGCAAGGCTTTAAAGCCTTTGGGGATTGTTTATTTCGAAGGTTTTAAAAAAGTTTTAAATAGATTGCTTATTTAAATTAAATGTTCATCAAACTGTGTCTAATATAAAAAAAGCAATTTTCACAATTCAATACAATTGTTAACCATATTTACCAGTCAACCAACCTTGAATCACGGTCACTCAAAGCACTCTTTTGCCTAACAACTCGGCTACGGCGGTCGTTTTCATTCAAAATCATTGGAAAAAGCATTATCACTTCATTAATTGCAAGTGGCTTTGCCAACTAGCCATATTGGAACCAAAAACAAGCAGTTAGTACCACAGAGGAAGAGCTTTTTCGGCTTCCTGGAAGTGAACACAATTTCTCATCTCCCTGAGACCACCACGAGCGCATCCTCATAAATTGAAGATCAAGACTAGTGCTCCCCTCGTGTTTCATAGGAATCTAGACCCATCAAACTCTGCAGAAAATCACAATTGGTGGTCAAGTTTATGCAATATTTGAAGTCGCCACCATGACTGAGCATGCAACAGATCAGGATGTATTCAGTTCACGCATTTCAATTTAAGTGACCACGGTTCTCCGTTCCTTTAGGTTTTGTCATTGGAATCAACAGCATGGAAGTCGATGTTTTTTTTCACGGTCAAATCTATGTTTGATGCTTTAGCGTCGGTAATGGCAAAACCTTTTCATCTTACCCGCAAATGGCAAAATACCCAATATTCTCTTCACGAAAGCTCCACATTAATAGATATTGTCCAACGCTGCAATAAAATGTGGTATAATAAATAGTAATAATTATTAATATTTATAAATACCTGATGAAGTTCAATATTATATCGGAAATACCAATGTGGAACTTAGTCTTGTATTTATAACTTTGGTTCCCAGGATAAGACGGACTATTGAATAAGACGAATTAATTCATTGATAATTAATACACTGTCCAGTGTATTATTAATACACTCAAAACATTATGAGCACCCCCCGTGTTTTTGTAATCGGCCATTTCCGCATACCTGGTGGCACACGAATCGCGGTGAGAATTGATAAATGTAACATTGCAGGTTCCCGGCATGCGGTCCATTGAGGTACTTGATCGACATGAGCAAGCAACATGATCTGACAGACTTCGAAAAAGGCACTGGTACAAGTTGAAGGGTGGCAGTATTACGGAAACTTCGAATCTTGTGGGTTGTTCGCGGAATGCTGTAGTTAAGGTGTTCCAAGAGTGGACGGAAAATGGACAGAGCAGCAGTCGCCAGGCCATTGGCGTGCGCCCATGCCTCATTGATGGTCGTGGTGAACGGAACGTAGGCTGTCTCGCCTTGTGCGAGCCGATAGACGAAACACGGTGGAACAATGACCATGGTATTTAATCAGGAGACCGACAAAGGTGTTTTCAAGACCATGATCCAAAGAACTCTTCGCCGTATTGTCCACCGAAGTAGGCACTCAGTCATGCTACCCATGCTTGATATCATCCACCACCACCGACGCCTATTCAGTCTGAACGGCGTCATAGGCCCATTGCCAAGTGGGAAAAAAGTTGCCTTTTTCGATGAGTTACGCTTCCTACTATGCCATGTGGACGGTAGACATGGCATAGTAGAGAGTACAGCGACAAACTGCAGAGAGGAAAAACTCCAACGTCCCGATCCAAAGGAAACAGGCTAGTGGCGGCAGTGTTTTGATATGGGGTTGTTATCCTGGGAATCTCATGGAGCCCTCTTAAACCTAGATCGTACTCTGAATGCTAAAAACTACTTATCCACTGCGGCTGATCAGGTACACCTCTTCGCCCTGAGCTCTGCCACGTTTCCAAAGCATGACAGTGACTTGATGCTACTTTGGCTGTCGAATTCACAGATATGAATCCCATAGAACACCTCTGGGATTACGCGGATCGACAAATTCGGTGTTTGGCTCTTCCGCCATAGACTATCGCAGATCAATGGGACGCAGTCTTGCGACATGACAAAACATACCTTCTTCAGAGGCCTCCGTTCTTCCCTGCGTGACGGAAATTGGTGGAAAGATGAGGGCATACTCAGTATTAGGTAGGTGGTGATAATATTTTGACTGAACAGTGTATTTCATCGCTTTAATTTCTTAAGAAAGCTGTGGTAGTCTGTCTGTCATAATGGTAGTTATTTTTATATCTTTTTAACTTTTTTTTTTTTTGTATATGAGTACCTTGTTAAAAATGGATGGGTCATATTTTGTGGCGGTGTATGAATCCGATCAAGGAATGTAAATCAGTGATCCAGGTACGCCATTCTAGGATCACTTCTAGGTTTTTTTAAGTTGGTTAAATCGCCTAAAATTCATTTATTAATTTCCGTTCGTACTGGAACGGAATTGTCCATAATATCAATATCTTTCCTGGAACATGATATTCATTGTTCCAGGAATGACGACCAATGGTCCAAGCCAAAACCATGAGAAGCAACCCCAGATGGTGACAGCACCTTCGCCAAAATTCACAACTGGGATGACACACTCTGGAAAATAACATGTTCAAAGCATCAGGTATACTCCAAACACAGCTATGTCTGTAAACCACGTGTTGCGATTTTTCTCTCCATAACGCAGGTTTCAACGTTCCAGGGGCTAATTACGATGGATTGTGCACCAGCTGAGAGGTGAAATCCGATGTATTGCAGCTCATTACGTACCGTCCCTCTACTAAGTTCCTGTGGCCTCTTTGAATTCCTAGTACTCGACGAAGATTGATGGCATCATTTAGTGCCATGCTATTTCCATTTGGTGATTACATCAGCCACCGTTGATATTACTCCTAGCAAGAAAGCAGTTGGTTTTATCCTTATCTCTGACACTTGTTTGACAAATATGGTTCATTGTTCCCATATCAAAGGGGTGTCCAGGGTGTATTATTACTTAATCAATTACTAATTGATTAAGTAATAATATGAACGTAATGGCTTTAATTTCATTTCATTGCAACGTAATACTCAACATTTGCGATTCCTTTATTAAGAAACCGCAAATGGAACTAGGATTGAAGTCTTTTAGCTGTTGAAAGGAGCATGGGGAAAGGAGCAGTCCTGTAGCGTTTCCGGTCTGGAGGTTCCTCATAAGCGTGAGCGAGAGTTTGGTTGTACGATATCTTAAAAAAAAAAAGACTACAGATTTTGGGATAGCAGTTGGGGATACTATCCGCTACAACTGCAGGAAAGTTTGGAAGGAAGTTGATTAGGCAGTTTGTCAGAGATAAAACAGAGACTTTAGATAGCATGCCACAATATGAAGAGTCCTTGAGCATGGACATTACATTGATGAATGAGATAAGAATAAATTTGGTAAGATGATTAGTCCATGCCTCCAACCAGAAGGGACGAGGTCTTTGGTGAAAAGAGCCTCTTTCATTTTTGAGATCAAGCATTGATAATTGAGTTATCATTGAAAAGCGGAGTTTCCGGGGGTGAAACCTTGCTAAGACCGACTAACTCAGCCACGGAGTGAAACAAGCCAATAAAAGTACCTCGCGTCACTGATAGGATTCCAGCCACTGCCACCAGGTGGAAAAGACCTGAGTTCGAGTCCCGTCGATGACATAAGGAATTTCTACAGGCCTCTTTCACTACATGGCTGAGTTAGTCGGTCTCAGGTGAGGGTGGCATGTTGTTTTCCCCGTATTTCTGCTGAAGAGACAGCCTCCGTCCTAAAGAAACTGAATAACTGAACAGCTTTGAGCTAGCTTTGGGCGCACCAGTCGCTGTGAACACCATATGGCTGTCCCGGCTGCATTCATAAGAGCCAATGTGCCCTGTTGTTCAGTAGAAGCACTGGAACCAATTCTTGAATACCTATGGCGATACAATTTAAATTTTAAGTTGATGGTTTAATTCAACTCCATAGTTTTACTCTGAGAAAAGATCTACAATCATTATTTATGGGATATTGATAAATCAGCGTTATGAATTACAAAAAAAAACTGAGTTCAATTAGTCAATTTAAATGCAAACCGCAAGGAGGTTATCAGAAAACTTCATCTTTTTTTCAGACAAAACGCTACTAATATTTCCCATTTCCAAAAAAAATAAAAAATAAAATAAAATAATATAAAAATAAATAAGTAAAATAAAATAAATAAATATTTTCCTGAGTACCAAATCATATAGTAAATTTAATAATATTTAATATTTGTAATAATTATATTTCTTCTCACCTAAAAATTTACTTTTCTGAGTACCAAATCATATAATCAATTTAATATTTAATATTTTTAATAATTCAAATATTTTTTTGAGTATGATCAGTTTTCATTTCATCAATATTTTTACACATACTGTTATTTTACACATACAATTTACAGTTTATTTATTAATTTTTTGAATATCATAAAGATAAGACTATTATAAACGGATAAAGGATATAAACGTGCAGTATTCGAGTTGTTTTTAATGCCCCTCAGTTCGAACTGTAACATTAACATACCTAAAAAGAATAAATTATTTCATTCTCTTTAAGGAAAACAGTTTTTGAGCAGAAAGAATATTCACTTTATAATAGTAATAAAGACAAGTTTCGTATGTCATAAGGTGAAACTTCATATTTTTTATCTTCTCCTGGCCATGTCTGTCAGGAAAAAGTGCATTATTTTGGTGAGGTTGGTTCACGATAAAGTTTCCTATAATTTATATAATAGCATAGTAAAATGAAAAACATGGTCAAAACAATTAACATACCTAATAGTTGTTTTAGAATTTAAATTATGGGGCAAAGGGAAGTGGCAATAGGGAATAAGTATACTGTATATCAGGATAATAGAACAGCAACATACGTTAAGCCTTGGCCTGCTACGACCTGGTAGATAAACAACTTGCTCATGACGTACAGAGGCTTGTTGGTGTTAAGATTACAAATTATATAAAATTCGTATTCTTTTCGTTCATTTTATTGGACAATTTATCAGATATACAGAAAATATTAAAAATTAACAATATTCCAAAACATTACTAAAAATAAAATAAAGGATTAGCGAGCACTCTGCTCAAATCAATTAATATTTACCAGACGATGCGATAACAGAAAACATATTAATTTTGAGAAAATAAGGTACGCCACGTAGCGGAAGAATCATAAATAATTTTATGCTATTAAAAATTGAAAGATTTATGCCAATCTGAAAAAAAAATATAATAATAATGAATAAAGTTCTAATTACATTTGCGCACTTACAATTACTTTTGTGACAAAACAGAATTTTGTAAATCAACTAATTTTTTTTATTTATTAATTATTATATTTTTTATAATTAGCTATTCTTATATTTCTAATGATTATGTTTTACACTTTAAATTCAGATTTATTGCGAATTATGCTAACTGCAGTACATTTTGTTTGGTGGACTGCATAATTAATAATAGCTACACTACTCAACAAAATCAACAGAACGAAATGTTTTTCATGAATATATTTTTGTGAACAATGTCACTGAAGGCGAATATTTGATATAATAGGCATGCAAATTTCTATTATCCAGCAGAAATCAATCTACCACCTTACAGAGACGCATATCATGCAATTCATTCATGCTTATAAAAACACGAGTTACGACCACATCACTTCATTCCCGTTTTTTGGCTTGCTCAGTGGGATAGCCCCATCTCCAGTACTCAGGATGGTACATCAGAGAAAGGGATACTTACGGTGAATAGCTTATACGTTTTGGCCTAGAGTTTACATAAACGACCATTATAATCCACAGCCTGCAAGGAAGTGGTATTCAAATAGTGGTAACGCTCAAGATACCCGAGAACCTTTCAAGTGGTACGCTGCCACGTGAAATCGAATTTATTGAAAAATTGTTTATAATTTTTAATATCCGTTATTTATATGGTCAATTTATTTGTGTTAATTGTATTTTCGGGTCAACTCGTCAGTTGCCGTCGGAAAATATATTTAGGTGACATAAATTTCGAAGAAAAACATAAGAAAAAAATATTCTTCGAAAAAATTGTAAGAAGGGTACCTCATCGAAAAGGTTGAATACCACGGCTGCAAAGTGTTATCTAAGTGGTCATGTGAACTCACTTCTTGTTAAATTTCTACTGATGTAGCTATAAACGAATTATTGAACTTCATAGTACTAAACGAATAAATAAATGGTGCTGGTCCATTAATTTATAGTCTGCATTGAAAACTGTTAATGTATCACCGCATAAATCTGTTGATATTGTAGTTGATTCCCACATCTAATGGGAATATTGATTCTCACGTAATTCGTTGTACGACAGTTCGGTGCATAGCAATTCGGTGAATGATGTTTCGCTGTATATGCAACAATTTGGGGAATAATATTTCGCTGTATATGCAACAATTTGGTGAAAGACAACTGGTGGCTACGACAGTTCAGTGAATTCGACAATTTGGTATATCACAGAAAGATCAGAAATGAATAAAATCAATGAAGTGAAATGAGACGAGATTCTGGCTGCTTAGAAAGAAGAAATGCAGAAATTTAGAAAAAACAAAATAATATATTTTTATCCATTTATTTTGTATAAAAATGTTCATGCCGATCCTTCTCATTAGGTTGGAAAGTGAGTACGTACCGATTTCAGCATGACTCCGTCCATATTGTAAACTTTAATCCAGATAAAATTATTTATTAATTTTTTTAACACACCTACTCAGTTTGAATCCGCCACGAGGCCTGGTGAAAAAGCTTCACTGGGCCAGAGCACTTTTCCATGTAGCGGAATTGGGCTGGTATTTCGACCCATACACAATCACCAGGGAAGCTTACCCGTAAACCACCCAGGATATTAGCCTACTACTGCATTAACTTCTTTCAATCAGAATTATAGCGCAGGTTGTAAACCGAATGTCAGGAGATGCGCATTACCCAGACGCCATCCATTAATGATCTCTACTTTTGGTCTCTGGAACTACTCTCCCTCCAAGTGTATTTCCTAAAAAATGCAGCTTAGAAGTAAAAGTAAAGAGCAGTCTTTAGCCTGTACGTTGCACTTTTTAAAAGGATCTCCTAACTAAAAAATGAAATGTGTATTAAAAAAAACAAAGAAAATGAAAAATGCTTCCATCAAAAATATAAAATATCAAGAACGGTATCGTGATCATTAAATCTAACATAACATAACTTTTAACATACCATTCACAGAACGGTATGTTAAAAGTTTGCAGTTTTTGTCTTGTTTTGCAATACACCAAATTCTCCCAAACATTTTCCGAATTTTCATAGCCATCAATTATCTTTCACGAAATTGTCATAGTCACCAATTGTCTTTCACAAAATTGTCATACACCAAATTGTCACATACAGCGAAATGCCATTCACACGAAACTGTCATGTACCTAACTGTCGTACAACAAATTGTCTTGCAATGAATTGATGTCATCCCGTGTAATGACTATAGATTGTTACAGAAAAAAAAAAATAGAATACTAAATAAAACAGACGAGAACATTTTACAAACCAGATTACATCGCATGTAACTTCTTTAGCCAGTAAGCCTGCGTGTCTTCTTAGAACCCTTTCCACTAATTTTAGGACGATGTGAAAATATATACGCTCCTTCAGCAGAACAATGTATATACATTCCTTCAGCAGAACAATGTGTAACTGGGAGGTGATGCTCACCTTCATAGAGGAGCACTATACGTCTTCCTAATTTGTTTCACATACTTCATCGGGTTCGCAATTAGTCCATCAATGGAACATTATTATAGCCAAATCAAGGAGTCACATACCAACCACTGTGGCATTATTAACGATATGATATCGTTCCTTCAGCTTACTACCCACTAAGCTTTATTGTTGTGTTGGTATGGTCCTTTTCAAAATATCTCAGCGAGCCACCCTATGGAAAAAGTTTATATCACGTTCCTCGCTCCAGAGAAATCTTTTCTCTTCCTCCATAGGCAAGTTTTTTCAACTCTGATATAATCGAATTCGCTGATGTGTATTAATTTTCATTATGAAAGATTTGTGGGCAGCTCGATTATGAAACTCCCCTTGATGCGCAGTATGTAAAGTATAACACGCTACGCGTCAAGAGTTATGTATTTTGGTCAAAGTTTTACTGGATAGCAAGACAATCTGTTTGTTGAATTCTTGTGAAATGACGTCTCTCTGATCGATGTTCAACTGTGACATGGACCACTTGTGTACAGAAAGTCTTGGTATGTGGAGAAGCTTCGATAATGGCTATCAGATTTCAAAACGCCTACTCATGGAACCTATAAAAATTGAACTATTAGATCTAGAAGTGTTCACGGTTATACGCCTTTACCTCTGGTTATGTTTAAAAATTAACTTTCAATAACAGATGTGAGAAATGACTACCATCTATTTCTTTATTTCACTATCAATGCTTGCTATTATAATTCATTCCAGAAAACGTTGTTTATTAATTAATGAACTCGTTAACTTTATTTTAAGGGAAACTGTAAATCATTAATTTTGAAACCACTACATTTTATAAAGTCTGTTTTTATTGCATAAATAACTATGATTTAATGGAGAAATAAAATTTAACGTTTTGAAGATTGTGATAAATATTCTTGTCGATACACTGAGCAGACAGTAAATGTAACTGTACCGTTCTTTAAAAGAGTAAAACATAAGCCCATTACCTAAAATTCGAGACCCCACTAAAAAAACAGTAAATAGAAACACCAAATAATTCTGGATATAAAAGGGTGACTATTGCCATTAAAAATATCGCCATTCCCCACATCGCTGTTTCGGACATTATTGTCTCTTCTTCAGCTGGGCAGAATAAAAATCCAAATAAGCAAGCAAACTTTATAGAAGCTGGCAATGACCTTTTTTTTAAACCTGATAAATCGTTAGCCAACCGAATTCCTTCGTCTTCCCTTCCTTTGCGTTTATCATTTGGGCTACGATTTACCTGGTATTGAAAAATGGTGGTTTCCAGCATGTATAAATAAGAAGAGGTATGAGTTTACTTGGTCATTAAACGAACTGACCTGTACCGAACTACAGATAAAAGAAATATAAGTGACCTGTGTACACAGATGGAAGAAACGTAAAATATCATAATGGGTTACTTTGAAGAAGACATTAGTTGGACAACTGTTAGCAATGCGACATTAGACGTTTTTAAAACTGCTTCAGCATAACCTCCTAGTCACTAGAGCTGGCTTAGTGGTATTACGTACATTATTATGTTACCTTCGGTAATTCTCATCCTACGTAATTGGTGATAAAGAAGACATTTAACCGAAGGGCACGATATTGGGGGTCCGCCTTCTAGGTTACAACGTAACCAAACATCAGCAACCCTAAAAAGTAGTACTCGCCTATCTGAAACTCATAAAAAAATTCCAAATGTCAATGATAAAAAGAAGGAACACCGAAAGGAGGGGAAGCCTCCGTAAAATTATTTGCCATAATTCAAAGCAGGGTGTGGCGAAAAGGAGAAAATGAGTGTGTCATCCTACGCGAAGCACTTGCTTCTTCTTTAGTTAGTAGCCTATGTGGGTTAAAGGAGCAGGCGTGTTTTTTAAAGGTTACTTTAGTCTTTGTATTTGAGTGTAGTGGAGCGAAAGTACTCCTCTTTTCCAAATCTGGCAATACAAGTAAATATTTTGACTTTTCCAGAGCTCTTTGGTGTCAGTTTTCCTTTTATACCGCCCGGAGCGCTAGTTGTCACAGTACTAACATGTTTAATACCATCACTCGTGATTATTGATTTTGCTATCAATACCCTTTTTGGGTAAACAGCAAATTATTATTGTTGGAGACGATGCCAGTGACTTTAAATGCACAGTTCTGCTTTAATGCTTATATAAGCTAATCATGAAAATCAACGTCTATTCATAAAGGTTCATCTATCATTTTCTTGTGTAGGGTATTTGGAAATCGTGCACATCATTTATTCAGGTCTTTAGATCAGTTCCTTTGTTGTAGCAAGATACTGTCAGGTTCAATTATGATCATTCATGTGCAGTTATATTGTCTTGTAATATATTATTCAGCGATCGTTAAAAAATTACTTGCATATAAGTGTTCCACTGAATGACGTTATGTTGTGTTCCTTGGTTGGATTATTATTTTAAATCTCTTGATCCTTATGCTCTCTGAGATACCGTAATTGAAGTTATTCATATAGGGATGACTATTCCCCATTATACTAAAGCAATTGTTAACAAATTATTAATAAGTCCAAACCAAAATTTAAAAAATCCAAGAATAGGAAACTTTAATCTTGTCATAATGGTAGTCGAAGTTTCTGCTTCAGGTTGTAAAAATTGCAATTGGTCTGAACTTATTTGATCCATCTTCCACCATTTCCAAAACCCTGTGGCTTTGTTACACTCTTCAGGACCGATTTTCACTGTTTTATGGACAAATTAAAAAGTTCGTTTCACTATCAAAGTGAGAGTGCTGATTGCGGTTGGTGATGTTTGGCTTACGCCCCACTCTTCCATGAAAACTGAGGCTATTCAGCTCTGTTCGTGCAGACGTCAACCCCCGTTGACGCTTTAAACTCTGGGTTAATGTTTTGTAGAGATTTCTGATTAGGTACCAGTTTAAGTCATTGTTTATCAATAGGGTTTGTTACGGTTTGTTTGTTATTAGGAGCATTAGCAACTAAGGCCATATTACTCCAGGGATATGCGGTGGTCCTTCCCTGACC
Source organism: Mastigoproctus giganteus (assembly GCF_048544385.1). NCBI lineage: Eukaryota > Metazoa > Arthropoda > Arachnida > Uropygi > Thelyphonidae > Mastigoproctus > Mastigoproctus giganteus. Next base: position 22,845,458 of record NC_143586.1, read on the forward strand.
TTTCCGCATCCTCCGTATTTGGTGGTCACGGGTTCGAACCCCGGTCTAATCAAGAAGCGTGTGCTACGCACTGCTGCTCCTGCCCACTTGGCTACGGAGGCGCCTCATTGTTTATCAGAGAAGAAGATTCAATGAACTTCAAGTATGAAAACAAGGATGTTCGGATAATTTTTGGAGGGTAACGTATATCCTCAAAATTGCTGTCTACAGAAATTTTAATTAAATGTCAACAAATATTTCTGTCCTCTTACCCTTTATCCCATATACGGTTCTAGAGTACTATAAAAATTGTCATATTAGGATTACCTAAGAACGATCTCATTCGCCGATGTGTATTGTGTCCGTATATTTGTGCGTTCTGTGGTCGGTTTGTCTGTTTTGCTGGATGAAAAACATGAGTATCTGAGAGAAAAAATCTTGTTATCCCCGCCTGAGAACAACTAACTCTCAGCCATGGACTGAAAAAGGGCCATATAAGTTCCTCGCGTTAGACAGGATTCGAACCAGGGCATTCTCCAAATGGTGTGGAAAGAATGATTATAACCACTGTATCACCTACGAGGACACTTGAATGCTATAGGCTGCTATAACTTTTCATTCTTGGGATTACCATAAAAAATTTCCGACAAAATGGGAGGAACTTTAATAGTTTTTCTGACTATGCGGCTGAGTTAGTAGATCTCCTGTTAGGATGATATTTTTTCTTCACTGAAACAAATTTTTTGGTTTCCGCCAATTATGCTCTACCAGATCGATAAATGTTTAATAGGAGTCAATATGGGACACTATATAGGCATTATACTGAAGTGCTTTACAACCTTGTAACAAAGTGCTTTACAACAAAGTGCTTTACAAGCCTTGATTCTAATAACCATCTTAAACTATCAAGATGTACATAAGGCTGTTAAGAGAGCCGTGTGATAAAGCATATCAATAGGAATCAGCAGCATTCAGATCTGGAACACAAGTAACGAGAAACTCGTGTTCGGCCAAAAAAAATCTAAGAAACTTCACCTCCCTGTGGAGAATTAAACAAAAACTCACAGACATATACTACTCCAAATTGGTTACCCAATAAATAATGTGTCTCTTCGGTAGCACTTTATGTCTCCGTTATATGGTCATTCATTTGTGGGTCTTAAATGCTTCCTTAATAAAGAACTTGACACATCAGAAGCAAAGCACTGTAAGCTTGCAGGAACACGTTTTGCCATCGTTGAAGACCGACAACGACTTTTAGAAATCTTTATTGCAATAATAATAATAATACAAATGGATACATTGCAATGTCGCCCTTCACGGCCACAAGGCCAGGGATTAACAGTAATAGTACAATATGTAAGAAAAAGAAATTAATAAATTAAACATAAAAAATGCATATGTGGACGAATAAAAGTAAATGCAGCTCAACACTCAAAGTATAATACAATTATAAACATCACAATGTACAAATAATATATAGGTGGAAAACTGCAAGGTTGGTTGGTAAGCCATCTTCATGTCATATTGCTGGCTTGCGGTTAAGGTGAGCTTCGAGGAGAAGGATCAGGGACAGGGAAGTACAATTTAAGGATGCGGCATCTGTACTCCCTATCACAAGAAAACTTATTAAGGTCAGCATCCAAAGACTGGGCACATGAAAGTAGCTGAAATGGCAGAAACCTATCGGATAGGTGGAGACGGCTGAGATGTGGGCACAGAGTTGGAGTCGCTCGGAGGGAAGGCTGAGGGACTCTCCAAGAGCACAGGTCCCAGAATGATGGTGCCGAAATCTTGCCATTTTTACAGTTGCGGTAAGGCATTTCACCCTAATCAGCGCGTGGGAGACCTGTGAATTTTTATCAAACTGGCCATTTCAGTTGTCCTTAACTGTGGAGGAAGTTTATATTTGTTTATGGTCCATTTTAAGAGCCAAAACTCAGTAGAAAAGAGTGGTCGAATTGTGCTAGGGGAAGCAGATGTCCATACTTCTACAGCATATAGAAGCGGAGAGTATACTGTGCTTTTTATATATCTTCTGGTGTTCGTTACTTCATTAATATATATTGCAAATGCTGTTTGGCCATCCATCGGAGTCGGGCTGCCTGGGTGAGCAGCTTTTCCATGTGGTTACCAAAGCAGAGCTTAGGATCAAAAACAACTCCAGATCAGTATGTTTCTTGACGATGGGAATAGCAGAATTACATAGTGTTGGCTGAATATAGGAAGGTGTTTTCTTTAATGAGAATATCATAAATTCAGACTTTTCTGGATTTATTTTTAGTCCAAACTGGTTGAAGTAGTTTGCAAATTCCTGCTGTTAATTGATGCTGTTATCATGAGAAGATCATCATGTGGAGAAATCAGTGTGAGGAGTTTCATATCATCAGCATAACATAGAGTATCATGCCTGGACTTAACAAGTGGCGAGATAAGTGCTGTAAACAAGAGCCCAGATAAGACACCACGCTGAAGAGACACATCGCTCGTATGCTTGGCCGTGGACATTAAGCCGGATTATTCTATTTTGAAAGAGTGAACTGAAGAACTGTAGAGTGTCTCCTTTCATTTGATAATGGTCTGAAAGTAGCTTCAGCATTGCAGGAACGTTTATTGAGTCGAAAGCTGCTTCGAGGTCTACATAGATAACTGCAAGCTCTGCATGAGATTCAAACGCAGAGAGAATAGAGCTGTTGGTGGCTAAGAGATTAGTCACAGTGGATCTATGTGGAAGGGAATAATGGATTTGATGAGGCTGATGTGGAAGAAGTTGTTTAGTTAGAATGGGGAGAAGTACCTTCTCTAGGAGTTTTAGAAGACTTGAGGCGTTCGAGATTGGCCGGTAATGCTTAAGAAGAGTGGGAGATTAAATTTTGGGTATAGGCTTCACAAGGTAGATGTTCTGCTTTAGTGTGGTGTATGGCCTTCAGCAAACACTAAGCGAATTTCGCACCTGCGATGCATCGAGAAAATCGAGGTATCAGTGAACTGTTACAGAATCAATCGCTGTTCTTGTGTAAGTGTTTTTTTCCAATTAAGTGCAACTGTATAGTCCGGAGGGGCTGCAATACTTAATAGTCTTAAGACATCTAAGGCATGCTTCCCGATTCATGTCTGATTTGTAGGCAAGCCAATCCATTCGTACGATACAATCATCTTCCAACGTATTGTTCACTAGCTGTGCCCTATGGGGGTTGAGCGGTGTCGTCCATCGAACCGAACTCTTCGCCTATAGTAACCAGCATGGGAAAGCACAATAGTTGCAGGATCTTATATCTTTATACCTGAATACAGTCAGGGTTTCGTTCGTGAAAATATGGAAGTCCGTTCGACCACAAAGAATAATGCCCCCCCCCCCCCCCCAAGAGCAATCCACCTTCGACAGAACTGGCTGTTTCTACACACGGTCGCTTCGGGTTCCTCTTTCACGCCACACTAGAACCCGAAGAAAATCCAACTGCGGGCTATATCTGGAGACTCGGCTGTGAAGAACATACAGCGCCGTTCCCAGTTCAATTACGATGTTCGAGTGCCGTATTCTTCCGGCCGTAGGATGTCGTGTACTCAATGGAACACACACAATAGGTCTTCTCGCATAAAGTCCATATCTGTAAAGACGGTTTTTGATGGTTTGGGTTTACACCCGTGTCGCTATCGCTGCTGCAGAATGGCCGGGTAGCTTTCAGGGATCGATTACGACGTACGAGGGAGATATACTCGTAGATATAACGTGCGCCAGAGAGAGAGAGAGAGAGAGAGAGAGAGAGAGAGAGAGAGAAATCCTAACACCGCCTTGTTGATAGTCTACGACCCTGACTTGAGCGTCAATGAAATTCTTTTGGAACGGATTTCGCAATCTACTTAGTGACGCACTAATGGACATCGCAACTTGGCGTTGTGATTGTCACCCATTGAGATCCGGAAATTAGACTGATATGACATTTTCAGATCTTCCACATCTCATTTCTCTAACTTCTGAAATGTTGACTTGGAGTAGGATATTTAAGGCAGCTATTTTAATTTCAGCCTCGTATCACAAGTACAGTATATGTACCAGAGGTTCAGCTCCACTAATAGGGACGAAGATTAGCATCTTCGCAAGGATTTAAATATAATTACGTTTTTTAATAAATTATTCTAATTAGAACGTATACTGTGGACAAAATGATTTTTGACTGCATAGGTTTAATTTTATTGCAGTGAAAACTAAAATGTCGCATATCAGATGGGTGGAAAACATATGCAGCTAAAAAAAAATTAATTTATAAATTATTTAAAAATTAAACTATGTTATATTATAGTTATATTGAATCTCAGAGTTAAGTTATATTTAATTTCTATATATTGTCATAAATAAAATTATTTTATATATTTTTCCATAAATAAAATTTCGCATACAGATGTCACTATTTACACATAACTTCAGATCACGTGACCATTTCTTTCAGGAACATTCCACCATTTTAATGGCGACGTTAATTGTGAGAAGAAATTATAGCGTTTTATACTCTTTCATGAATATTTTAGGTAAGTACTTTTCCATGTATATAGCTCTATAATCTGGTGATATTTCTAATTTTATAATAATAATGTTTCTGTTATTATTTTTTAAATTTATAATAACACGTAGTGGATGGACACTCAAACATCTATGGTATTAAAAGCTGTTGACATTTGTAATTTCTTTTCTGCCTATTCTCTTTCATAAATTTATTTTTTAAGAGTACGCTCAAATAATTATTTAAACGTATCCAATTAATTAATTTTAAAAAAATAATTGAGCTTAATTCATATTATTTGAATAAATAAAGTGAAAATAATCAGTGAACATTTAATCATTCGTATTAATAATTATTTATAATAATTAAATATTCTTTATAATTATAACTACTTAATAATTACGACAATAATTCAGTAATTAATATCAATATACGATATGTATAAAACGAATTTTTATTTTAATTTTTCTGCTCTACCTGTGATGAAGTTTACTTCTGTGACTTCGTTGTGTATACCGCTGTTTGTGGCACCTGCTTACAATTTATAATTTCTATAAAAATAGAAACGAATGATTTGCGAAATGTTAAAACTTCAAGTGACTTCAAAAATTTATATTTATCTACACATTCATTAACTCTAATGGCCGTGTAAATTTGTTATATTATTCGCTTTCTTGAGCAAAGGTGTTAGAAAATAGACCGCAGACGACTGGCAACTTGCCAAAAATAATATTGCTATAGTTTTCGACGAGATATACAGGATGTATACGAAAGTTTTGGCAAGCCTAGACAACGTACATGTTTCTGTCTTCTCTGCTGATTTTTTTTTTTTTTTTGTTAAGTATTAAACTAAAAATTATTATAAAACTATATAAAATATAATCGCCCTTTCACCCTTTTGAGAGAAAAATCATGGTCAGTTATAGTTGTTGTAGTACGGTTTTTAGGAGCACTAGGGATCAAATGCTCCTAAAAATTGCTCCGTGTATACTGTCTGTAAATTTGTATTCTGTGGTCGATTTTCAGTTTTCCGTTTGAAAAAACCCAAGTTTCCAGGATAAAAAACCATACTACCCTCGTCTAAGACCGACTAACTCAGCCATTTTTGTGAAAAATGGCCCATAAAAATTCCTCATGTCATCGACAGGACTCGAACTCAGGGCTTTTCCATCTGGTGTGAGGAGGACGGTGATTCTACCAACTGTGCTACCCACGATGGTTGAGTTATACTTTATTCGTATTTCAGAAAATATGTCTATGTTCTAAATATTTCTACTGTTTTGTCATTTATCCATTTTTATAGATTTTTCAGTTTCTTTCAGTGGTGGCTATCAAAAATCTCAATAAAGAACCTTAATACTGGTGATGAATTTGCATTACGTCCTTATGTTTATGCATGATGACGGTTAAACTTTAGAAAGAGACTCTTACCCATGGAGCTTTGCAACTCGGAGCAATGGATAAGTTTAGCTTCTCCTACTGCTTCTCGGTGATTAGACGATCTATCCTTTCACGTAATTTTGTTTCACGATTTAAAACCAATGGTAAGGGGGAGGAAAACCCCTAAACTGTTCATTGGGGGAACGATTCTCCCCCCCGTTTACCCCTGGTTTTAAATCGGGAAACAAAATTACTCAAAGGAATAGATCGTCCAATCAATGAGAATTAGGAAGCTAGATCTGGCCATCATTTGCTGTCGCAAAGATCCATGGGTAAGAGTCACTTTCTGTAATTTAACCAGACTGATATTTAAGCTATAACAGTTTAAAATAACAGTGCATTGCATTTTAGTCGCATGGGCAACTATTAATAATTCATGATTTTTAACAAAAAAAAAAAAAAAGACTTTTTTCGCGAACTGAGAAATATTATTTTCTGCGCATCCATTGTCATCCATTCCTCTAACCAGATAACAACTAGTGCTTCAACTACAATACACGGATATATGGTTAGTCTATGTGATATGCATGAAAAAAAATTAATTAATTAATTAAATTTAATTTTAGCAACAGCTTATGTTATTTTTCTTAATAAAAATTAGGAATGGTAAAAAACATAAAATTTGCTAAATTTTAATTAATGATGAAAATATTCGGTACTTAAACCCTTTCTATAAATAATTAACATAATAAATAAATAATGATTTCTGGATTCCGATTTTAGTGAAATTTGGGATTGACTGATAAATCTCTTTAAGTGACTCAAATATCAAATTTCACGAAAGTCCGTTTACTAGGAGTTGAGTTATTACACGTGGACGGACGGACAAAAAAAAATTGTTGGATTTCTATCGGTCCGACTTTAATGAAATTTGGGATAGCTAATCAAATCTTTTCAAAGATCCAAATATAAAGTTTTATGAAAATCCGGCTGCTGCGAGTCGAATTATTACATGAAACAAAAAAAAATAATAATAATAAAATAATAATAATAATCAATAAAAAAATGATTGCCTAATTTCTATTGGCTCAATTTTAATAAAATTTGGAACGGCGTGACGAATCTTTTTAAAAGGCCAATATATAAAATTCTATGAAAATCCGTCCACCAGGGACATGCAGACGGACGGACGGGCATGGTGAAAATAATAAGTGCATCATGCATATATGGAAGGCGCCTAAAAATTTATAACGCTCACGAGAAGACAGTGTTGATACCTTTGAGCTAACTAATAATTCAAGTGCCAATCCAAAATTTAAAATTAAGAATTTTTTTTTAAAAGGCGAGTTTCGGTTGCGTTTTATTCGAGGTATTTGTATTTGCTAGTCAGAAATTTTGGCATTAGGTAGTTTGTCAAAAAAAAACCCAGAAATTTATATCACGTTGAAAGGAAGAGCAGCTTCAACATTCAGTCCTAAAGGATTTTAGATGATTATGAAATTATCTTTAAAAAAAAAAAAGTGCACTTGAGGAACCAGTATAAGACCACTGGAGGAGCCATGGGTGGATGTTTAGGCAGATCGTTCTATTAAGTGTTTAATTATTTAGGGAGATGTGGTGAAAGTCGATATTAGAAATTTTCTGCGTTTTGGACATTGCCGAAAAGCAGAAAATTGTTTAGAATGTTTTCTTTTTGGCGGGGAGACGCAATTTCTTTTGGATACTGTTAAACTCTATTATTAGAGTTCTGTTAGAGGTTTTTTTGAAGAATTAAGAATGACATCCCGAATGAGAAAGAAAAAACGTGTTATGTTTGTTTAAAATAGTGGGTAAAAAATATGACGATGCTGATTTTCATGACTTATTTGTACATTATCTACCTGAAGAAGGATTGAAAAGAACTCCGAAACGTAGCATTCTTCATTGTACATGTAGAATTAGTATGAATTTATGGTCAGGTCATTCATAACTGAATGACTTGGCTAGTCTTGATCAGGATACTATTCCGTAGGATTCTAATACATATTAGAATTTTAACTTTGGATTAGAATTCTAATATTGTTAATTCATTTATCGAGAACTAAAACGAATCCTGAAACGAAAACCTTTAAAAAATGGCAGTTAGATAAATAATTTCGCAACAGCGTTGAAGAAAGTATTTCCTTCTCTTTGGCTGTTCATTTGCCCATATGTACACATATAACAATCCTTTTAGCTTACAGGATTTTTCTGGATTTTGTTATTTGAGATACTCAAAAAATGACATCTTCCAAATTTAAAACCTGAATTTGAATTACCAATGGCTATTTTTCATATAAAGTTTTTTTTTTCTCCTCCGGTTAACACTTCGATTACGTCACAACGACAATTGGCAATGCTCTTCAGAAATGGAACAGGTGGGTCCAAGAAACTTGTTGGTAAAGTGCCTGAAACACCGACTAACAAGGATAGTGCGCCTTAAGATGGTCAATTACCTCTTCTTGTCGTCAGATTCTAGAGAAACTGAGTTTGGAGTGGAGAAAAGTATTCGTTTATCATTTTACAGCAGTAAAAAGTTGCATTATTCTTTCGATGTGTAGTGGGAAAAGTACACATCGAGACATTTTAAGAAATTTATATTTCAGTGAAAGAATTAAGGATACATTTTTCCTAATAATTTTGCCATCCCATATACGTATAATACCTGTTGAAGGTCTAGTTGAAGAGAAGCTGGATTGCCTAATTGCCTTAACTTGACTGTATGCGCGAAATGGACTGTCATATGCGTTACTTAAGATGCCAAGAGATAAAGTTAGCCTACACATAAAACTCTCACATTTTTAACCACCCGCAGTCCCAGAACCACAAGCATCCCACACGGTCACGTGACCCAGTCCGAGTAAACTTGCGAACCAGCTGATCTTCCCGAAACACAATGACACTGATTTAAGAGGTGTAATAGTTTCAAAGGCATCTCGACCTTTGACACCACGAGCGACGTGATCATAGATACCGCCACAGGAGGAGATGGATCCCGCTGCCCACCACACCCAGCTCGTGTACGGGCGGCGGCTACCCCTGACCAGCCAGTCGGCGCCGGACGCTGGGCCCGCCAGCGGCGAGCCGGCTTCGTTTTTTAATGGTGGTCACAGCTCTTGATGTATAGCATTAATTAAGTGTCAGCAGCCACGGCTTTAGGGGGTCGTCGTAACAGCAGACGGAGGCAGCACCATGGGGTGTCCTGCTGCGATCTGCCTTCCTCCTTCAATCCTTCGATAAAATATAGGCGGACATCCGCGATATGGGCCAACACACGGAAAGACAATTAAACAGCTTTGTCTGTAAGCACGAGTTACGAAATCGAATAGATGAGGGGAAGTGGTGAGCCACTATATTTAACTTTTTGGACACTTGGAGGCGTGCGCATTGGTTGTATACAAATATGACTAATTTGTGTACTGTTTGTTGCCGAATGAAAAACGGTGACCTCAATTGGTATTGTTGTATTCACCGTAATGGATTTATCCTGGCATGGTTCGCTGGGATTTTCCCTCCTGCAAATCCTAATGCAGTACCACTGACAGTATGTGAGAGATTTTGTGCACGAATGCTAACTCGCTCGAAATGACCACTGGTTAAGTAATACTTCCCCTCCCATTAGTAATCGTATTGTTGCCATCTTGTTTATTTAGCGAAATCATTCCATCACACCTGCTGTGTCTTGTTAAGGATTAATTGCAGTGCATTTGTATTCCATTAAAATGCATGCGCTTAGGATGGCGTCCAGTCGAGAAATTTATTATTTTTTTTTCCTGTACCAGCTCACATAAATTCCTTTTCCCCAACTGATTTCATGTATACACGAGTTGCCACTTTATTAGGTACACCTTAATTTTCATGATGGAGCCTGTAAGAGTATCATTTGTTCGTGTAGCTTGCGATATAAAGTAGTTTGGCAGATACATAAAGATTGCATTTTATGTCTGTGCAGACAGCTTCGTAGGAGTGTTCCCAAATATCTACCGTGGTATCACTGAGAAGCACTGCTTACCCAAGCAGAAATAGCACAAGAGTAGGATGGATGTAAAGGTGATAAAGATGAGTGAGTTTTTCCTGTTACTCCAGTAGTATGCCTTCTATCTAATTGTACAAAGACTACAGGTAAGAAAAATCTTTAAAGATGTCCTTGTCACAAATCAGGATGTTCTTGTCCATTGGTGTTCATAGTGAGGTCAAGCGCCAGTCTGGGTATCATGATGTTTTAGTAGGGTTTTAGGTGCATCAATGACTAAGGCCATATTGCTCCGTATATACTGTCTAAATTGCGTGTGTTTTGGGGTTGATTTTCTGTTTTGCCGGACGAAAAAACCCAAGTTTCTGGGAGGAAAACCATGCTACCCTCGCATCATGTGAAAAAGGTCCATGAAAAGTGGTCACATCATCAACGGGACTCGAACTCAGGTGTTTTGCACGCGGTATGGAGTTTACGACGATTCTCTCAACTGTGCTACCTACGAGGGACGTCATGTAGGCGGGGTATTTCATTCAGAATATTCTCCAATCTTTTGTCCCCCCCATATGGAAAGCTGCTCCAAGCGTCACAAACTCTTTATTAAAGAGGACATCACCAGTAAAGAGAAAGGTCATGTGTAAGAGCGAAGAGAACCAGGTCTTTTTGGTAATAAATGTGACCTCCAGAATGAAGCGTTTAGTGGTCACTCTTTGGCGCAGTTAGTCCACCGAGTTTTCCATACGATCGTGAGTTCATTGTAAATTCTCGCATTTTCGTGCTTAGTATCCGTGTTCAAGTGGGTTTGGATTCCTGGTCCTCGAGGATTTTATTTTCCCTGGGATGGATAATGCTCTATAAATCTATAAATGACCCCCCCCTCCCAAGTCTAGAGACAGTTTCTCTTCTAGAAGCTGCACGCCGTTTGTTCATACAGTATGACATTCTTTCATGGTAGAAGTACCTTCATTGTATTGCATCTAAATGGCGTTGGATGAATGTTCTACGCGTTCATACCAGATTCTGTCAGTGTATGTGGCCAGGATAAAGATAGTACTGAAAATTTAATTGAGGGCTTTGAAATTGAGTTCCACATTCTGCATTGTGATAACGGATGGGCAGGAGGAAGTAATTTTTGATCTTGCCTCTTACGTTCTGTGCATACCTTTGTCAAGATGAGTTGTTCTTCAGTCATAAGGTTCGGGTACTTGTGTGTATCGCAATGCCTGGTCTTGGCCTTTTGATTGTGGGGTGCTACTGTGGATTTTAGCGTCATTTAAAGAGCATCATGCGATTCTTTGATATAAGATTATCTTAGCTTTTGCATCTTGCTCTGACGTCACCAGAACAGCACTTCCGTGGATTTCCACTCAAGGTCGTCATGAGAATTTCTGCCTATTAAAATGACCAAATCGTTCGTATATGTGATGGCGTGTGCGTTATTGAAGGAGCACTGGAGATTGCACCCAGGACACCGTCCAGCGGATCAGGCTAGGATGGAATCTTGTAGGCAGGCCGTGTTTATGTTGCGCGTGATTTGCTCGAAGCAGTTTTGGATGAAATGTCCCAGTCTGTGAGGTAGTCTTGGATTACTTTATATCTGTTGGTTTGACAACGCTGGACCACCACCATAAATCAAAGTTGCCTTTGAAGTCAAGGAATATTGTTAGGGCGTATTTTTACGGAGAGTTATGTATGAAAAAAAAATAATAATAAAAATAATAATTGTGGAATTTCTGTTAGTCCGGGTTTTAATGAAAAATTGGGTTGTACAAATTTTTCTAAAATTTCATTGGGAATTGAGTGGAGAGAATGGCTGACATGGTAAAGACAAGTAGGTTCTTTATGCATAAAAAGCATCAATTATATTCACCACATTACGTGTTTTAGCATATAAAATACGCGCCTAAAAAGGATAGGGTAAAAACTTTCAAGTAATTTAGCATGTAGGCCCTTACAGTCTGCGCATCATATTATTTGTTTAGATGGACACTTTAATCTAACAGCATCATTCAGATTTCTAATGCAAAGAGGAATTCGTCAGTGTCATCTTCGTGGTGAGAATCTGTTATCAAGAAAAGGCACGACAGTTTTGATTGCATTTTTTGAAAACTTGCACTGTCATTGAACAATAAGCAATGGGAGTTTATGATTCAAGCAATAACTTTCATTATGTGATCCTTAACATCAACGACATTCCGCGTTTAAGTCGACTCCAAAATTTCAGACGATTTTTAAAAAGATAATTATAATAATAAACTGTACACCATAGCACTCAGGGTTGCCATTGTGATATCTAAGGGCTGCGAAAATTATTTTCTTAATTGAAGTTGGCAATTACTATTTAGTCCATGAAATACGTAACTGGGTTCGAATTCTGTTAATGATGCATGGAACGTTCGTTCAAGCCTTTTTCCACTCCGTGGCTGAGTTAGTCGGTCTCCGGCGCGGTTAGCAAGGTGTTTCCTCCCGTAAACTTGTGTTTTTCATCCAGCAAAACAGGCAAATCGATCAGAGAACACTCAATTTACGGACATGGGCAGATGAATGGGTTTTTGAATATCCACTTTCGAATGTCCAATTAAACCAGAATTCATTAACCGACCTGTGTATGTGTGTGTGTTCTGCGTGTTGCAATCTTGCTATTTGTGGCCCATATAGAGGTGCATCCATACAAGTGTGATCGACAGAGAAATCAAGTCACGCGAATATATTTCCTTACAGATTTTATCTTGGTATTAGAAGTTCAGTGACCCAAGTAAAACCATGACCTTATAGCTGTTAGTTCCCAGGATCACTAGGTCAAAAAATCTCACTCATTTGCTTTTCTGCCATAGAATAAATGATCTGGGGGAAGGGGAGTTATTGTGGGCGTCAGTGCGTTCCACCTGATTCCATTCTTAATTAAATACACAGAGGTCAGTCGTGATGTAAGGGAGTGTCACTGTGTGGTGTAGCGGTGTCGTCGTATTTTATATGCAGCCGACACACTACAATCCATAGCTGCTCTGTCAGTACTTGTTGAACCCCATATTTCACGTGACATCATTTCCTGTGCTGGACAAGCCCTCAAGTAGAGGGACTAGTACCTGATCAGCATCCCAATAAAAACAAACACGTTGGAAAAGGTGTGGCTTACAAGGCAAACTGTTGCACACGTCATGTTGGTGGAATGCCGAGCACACTTTGGTTTATCGTGTTTGATTTCACTGAAGTCCCCAATGTTTAGAAAGAGCAAACACGACTTTAGTTTGGCGTCAAAAAAGTTAGGGGTGTTGTAAATTAAGTCTAAGTATGCTGTTTTTTTAATATAATGTCGTAGTAGATTCTGCGGACAAACATCGCACCTGAAAAACAAATTCTAAAATACTTGTTCTTGAAACTTTTTTTTTTTTTTTGTTTGTAGTCTGCGATGCAGAATTTCTAACATTTGAAAGTTTAATCCAGATTTCATAAGTTTTTTCTTTCTTTCTTTGGGAACTGCAAGCTATAAAGATTTTAATAAAATATTTCTTCTAATGTCTCATAAAAACTTCTTATCAGCTGTTGGCATTCTGTAAGGATCACCTAATTGAATCTCGAACTTGGTCGATTTTTATGGTTCATTCTTTTTGCAAAGTGTTTATAAAAAAAGAAGAAACATCAAATGTCAGTTACTCCTGTACAAGAATATTAAATGGTTTTCTAAGCTCTATTTATTATTATTATTATTAGTAGTAGTACGGTTTTAGGAGCATGTGACTAAGACCACATTGCTCTGTGCATATTGTCTGAAAATTGCGTGTATTCTTGGGAAAAACCCAAGTTTCCGGGAGGGAAAACCATCCTATCCTCGCCTGAGACCGACTAACTCAGCCACGTTTTGATAAAGGCCTATAAAAATTCCTGACGTCATCGACAGGACTCGAACTCCGGCCTTTTCCACCCAGTGTGGGTAAGATGGCGATTCTACCAACTGTGCTATCACGAGTGCAATATATAAATGCTGTAAATCGTAAATAAATGTAACCTCCAGTATGTAACAGCACTTGTTGATAAAGCAAAAACCAATTTTCAGTACTGCCCACTAACAGTACCGAAAATTACTGCTAATAACAATTAACAATAATGATTGTTAAGATAATTATTAAAATAAAATATTGCAAAATCTGTGTGGGGCAATTATCTGGGTCCCAATTCAGATATTTCGATATGATCATCCTTCATTAGCATTAGCATTAGTAGAGGCATTTGATGCAAGAAAGCAAGCTTATGCAGCATCAGCCAAAAAAAAAAAAAAAAACCACTTCCACTTCACCCCTCTGTTCGTTCAAAATACCTGTCCAGCTGAGCCTTAAACTTATTTAGGCTATCAACCTCCACTACAAGGGATGGAAGTCTGTTCCACCAACCAACCACCCTCTGGCTAAAGGCAAATTTCCGAACGTCTATCCTACATCTGTCTTTCCTCAATTTGAATTTATGCCCTCTCAGGTGATTATTCTGAGCTAGAGGAAGAATCCCATCAGCATTGAGCATGCTCAAACCATTCAAGGCTTTATACACCTCTATCAGATCACCTCGCTGGTGCCTAGTCTCCAGACACTGTAATTTGCAAAACTTAAGCCTTTCTTCGTAAGAGCACCCCTTTGTTCCATTCACTAATCTTGTTGCCCTTCTCTGTACTCGTTCCAGCAGCTCTACATCCTTCTTGAAATGAGGCCTCCAGACCTGTATACAGTACTCTAGGTGTGGCCTGACCATTGCCTTATACAAGGGAATAATCACCTCCTTATCCCTGCTGGAAAAATTCCTGTATATCATTGACAATACTCCATGAGCTACTCTTGCAGCCCGTCTGCACTGCTCAGAGAACTTCATATGTGCCTGCACAACCACCCCCAAGTCCCTTTCATTCTCTACCACTGTCAGTGTAGTACCACAGAGTTGATACGTTGCTCTGGGGTTGCTGTTTCCCATGTGTAGTACTTTACATTTGTCAATGTTAAACTTCATTTGCCACCTCTCAGCCCATCTGCTCAACCTTTCCAGATCCTGTTGCAGCAGCATAGTGTCAGTAGTGTCCTTGACAACCCTGCCAACCTTTGTATCGTCTGCAAACTTGGACATTAAGCTTGATATACCATCATCAATATCATTTATAAATACAGAAAACAATAATGGACCCAACACTGAGCCCTGAGGGACTCCACTAATAATATTAGTCCACGATGAGCAGTGTCCATTGATTACCTGACATTTTCATTCATTTTCAGAATCCTTCGATATGATCATCCTTCATTTAAAGAATCCTTCGATATGATTATCCTTCATTTGTCTAGAAACAAACAGATATATTAAATTGCTCTGGCTCAATATTGAAGACTTCTTTTCGAAATGCATGTTACAGTTTCTAATAAATTCGAAGGCCGAGTTTCTTTGAAAAAACTCTACAATCCAAAGAATGTCGCATGGATTTAAATCGGCTCTTCCCAGAGGTTATTAATATCTGAAATTAGACCACTGAGATTATTGTTACCGTAAATGCATTCTTCGGAAGAGCAGTTATACTTCGATGGAAATGAGTTGGTGCTCCATTTAGTTGGTATATGGTACTGTCGCTGACTCCACGGTCATTTCAGTCAAAAAGATGCTCCCATAACGGCCTGGCATTTGTATCTCAAGTTGCTATATCAATTTTGAGAATCTCATTAATTTCTTCCTCAAAAGAAATATCGATCAATCAGAAATCACAGAGGGCACTGGAGTTTCAACATTAGCATGGGGATTATCATTGTTCAAGTGGCACAACTAATTGAGAGGTCTGCTAAGGTAGAAATAGCTTTGTATACCCATCGCACATTGGTTAGCCAGACTGGATTCTAATCTTGATAAACAAATGTTAACAAATTTCATTGTACTCATGATAATTTGGAGTAATTGGCTGAACTGTGAGGGATAAAGAATCAATACTGTTCTAAGGGATAAAGGGCAGGGGAATCTTGACGAGTAACTTCACTTTATCCCTCAGAAAAGCAGCTTGCTCGATTGGAGTTAGGTCAGGTCACTGGAAGGCCACCGTAGTAGGCTGAATTCACTCACATGTGCGTGGAACCAGTTAATATACAAATATGACCTTGTAACATTAGCCAGTCGAAGATGATTACACTGCAGCAACGGTTACTCCTTGTCGGAAGCATTTTCTTGGTAACCTGTGGCACAAATATTATCCATTATTCTAATATGCACCCCAGAAGCACTCTCCATGGCAGTACACTGCCACCATTACTAGTCCATTAGCCTGCACTGTTGATACCCAGCAGGATGAGTCCATGGACTCATGCCGGTTTCGCCATGTTCTGGTCTTCTTATCTGCGTGAAATTGAAGGAGTTGAGATTTGTTAGACCAGGCAATGTGTTTCCAGTCTTCCACTGTCCAGTGTTGGTTTGCCAGGATTAGTCGAGCAGACTGGGGGCTCAAAAGAAAGACCCTGGCAATCATATACCGTGCAATGTTCTTACCTGTTATTACCTATGGAGCTGGCGTGTGGTTCACCCGCTCGGCCATAGTAATAAATAGGAATAAATTAGAATCGATACAAAGGACAATACTTCTCACTATTACCAGAGCATGTCGCACAGTAAGCACACCTGAGCTACAGTTGCTGGCCGGAGCTCTCCCACTTTATCTGGAAGTAGCCAAAAGAGGCTTATATTATAGATTTAAAAAGGGCATACCCACAGGATTTCTGGGGATAGCCCTTGATACAACCGGCACCTGCAACGTTGAAAGAAAAAGAATAACCACAAAACTCCACGCGCTATGGCAAACAAAGTGTGAGCAGGAAACCAGAGGTCTGGTTACCAAACGGTTTCTGCCACGGGTGTCAATGGTTAACCCAAAGCCACCTAAGTGGTATGCCCCTGGACTTTTTACAACATTTATATTGATAGGTCACGGCTCCCTAAAGGTGAAACTAACCTCCTTAGGGCTGACTGATGACCCAAACTGCACCTGTGGCGAGAGTGAAGACTGGGCACACATTCTATATGAATGTATAATTTATGACACCCCCAGAACAGAGCTAATTGCACATATTGGCCCCTTCCCGGGGGAGAAGAACATCTGTTCATTATAGAAGAGGAAACTATAAAGCCTTCACACGGACAGCATTCGAAATGCGTAGAATTATCCAAAGAAGGGCAATTCAGTCCCCCTCAAGCAATTGAACAATAATCAATAGTAAAAATTGCTCACGTTTCACACCACGCCCAGACGATGACTTAAAAACTGGCAGGATAGTAGTATTCTGCACCCTGACAGAAACCTGACATGACAAAACCTGATTGACATGGGTACCCTCCCCCCCAGGACTATTCTGCCACGTGTAGGAACCTGGGGCACACCAAGTAAGCAACCATGTAGGGGAGAGAGATGTATAGGCAGCCAGAGAAGCAGATTAGCTGAAAAATATCAGCAAGCTAGTAGCAAGGGGATGCAATGTAGAATGAATGAGAATGAAAGACAGAATGAATAGGCTGGGCACAGAGTGAATTGGGAATTATGGTAAAAGGTAATAAATGTCAGTTTTGGTGAAAGAAAGAGTGGCCCAGCACGAGGAAAAAGAGTGAGTGAATGAGTGTTATGGTGAATGGGAATGAGTGTAAGAGCAAATGTAATTGGCCGAATGAATACAAAGTTAATAATAACTTACCTTACTTTATATACTATCAACACAAACACTATCACTGCATTCTTCCCTGGCCTGTAAAAAAACTTGCGGCTAGGCCTGCACCTGAACTGAAGCTTAACATTAAGTTGAGGTGCCCAGAGAGTGCAGTGCAGAAAGCAAGAGTCGAACAAATGAAATGAAAGCCAGAAGAACGAATAAGAGTGTAAGTGTGTGAGAAAAAGGACACAAACCATAAATGTTGCTAACCCTAGTTTTATTATTTTATATTCTTGCTTATTTAGCTTAACTATTATGCATTAGTATTTAAATTTACATTACACACCATTGCATCTCCCCTAGTGTGTGCGAAAAGATGAATGAGTAAAAGGGAAAAAAATAAATAAATAAAAAAAATATATATATATATATCTGAGGCTCACATCTGGTGAGTATGGGCTTGGCTCACCCAGGGTCCTGAGCTGGATATCATCATTCTTCTCTTTCTTGGTGATTTCCTTTCACTTCTCTCTCTCTCTTGCCTGATACAGCATAAGCCTCAGGATTCCTTGTACCATATGGCTAATAATAATAATAATAATAATAATAATAAATATATATATAATCTAACAGAAAAAAAATATATATAATAAAATATAAGAAAAAAGTATAAAAATAGAACGCAAGCAGAGTGAGAATGCAGATTATGAATGAAGTAAATGTGTTTCTCTTCCACCCCCTCTACTGCTAGCTAACATATCCTACCCCCGGAGCAGGATGGGCAATTTAACCATGTTACCGGAATCGACACAACATGGCATTGACGATCTGAACTGGGTACTCTAACCCGGTTCCCTTTAAAACCCCATCCCCAGGCAGGGAGGGGTGGAGACTGGTTTCTGTCTCCTCCTCCTCTCCCTGCTTCCCCCATACTTCGCCTGGTGGGCTCATCCCCACTGACTCCTTTGCCTACTCTATTGTCCCCATCCTTCTACCTGTCTCCCCCCCTCTCTCACTACTCACTAAACCGACCTAGTACGTCCCTAACAATGCCGCCAAATTCTAATCAACGTCTAAATTCTACTGCTTTCTTGTAAATCTTTTTCGGCCTTTCCAAATTCTAGTGTTCAGCCCGTTTATATATATGCCTAGCCACTGAAATCCTTGGAAACTAGGTGGTAGAGCCTGTCAGAGTACTTAAATGATCTGCTGTGTGCTTGACCTGCCTCCTCGTTGCAAAGTGTGGGCAACGGTGGGTCCCAGGAGCCCAACAACCAAATGGTCAGAGAAACAACAGAACATAACACTACACAACAAACCACTCCCCACACACTTTTTAAATCTCTGGCCTCCACAGAGTTCTGATTTGATTTGATTTTTTTGGTAGTTGTTGGCGCATCGGCTTCTGTGGCCATATTGCACCTCCCAAGGTTTTTGCAGTACTTTGATCCAAGCCCGAGGCGGGAATCGAACCCGCGACCTTTGGGTTGCCGGGCAGGTACTTTACCCACTCGGCTAGCCCGGTCGGCAACCACAGAGTTCTGTGTCACTTACAAAGAATACAACGCAGAGATGGGGGAAACCCCTGGTACCGTCAGACAACTATCACACTTTACACTTGTCCAGTGTTGGTGTTTCTGAGCCGCAGCTGTAAGATTCTTGTTTGTGTTGAAGTGGAACTCCGTTCGGACGTCATCTGCGATATCCCATCCTTGGCGAGGTGCAACAAATTGTACAGAAATGCAACATTTATTACCACTGTTCTGAATTATTTGACCGACTGTTACCTCTCTCGGAACGACAAATCTCGTTTCAACGGGCTGTTTCCAACCATGGGATCGCTGTTGGACGTTATTTGGTCATTGGACTAGTTTCGATACACCAGAGAGACAATCGCGAGTGGAAATCCCAATATGGTTGCAGTTTTCTAAATACTTATACCTACACACTTGTGCTGTGTACCGTGTCGCGTTCAAAGTCGCTGAAATCTTTTATATTGCTCATTTTCAGACAGTTAGACTGCAGTGAAGCTGAACATGTCACCTTTGTCCGCTGTTTCTCAAAGTGAATTATATATATATATATATATTTTTTTTTTTTTTTTTTTGGCTTTTGCTACATAAGCTCATACGCTTGATTTCTTGCATCACATGCCTCTATTACTATTACTATATACTCACTTTGGCCAAAAAAAATACGAACCTTTGTTC
Organism: Mastigoproctus giganteus; assembly: GCF_048544385.1. Lineage (NCBI taxonomy): Eukaryota > Metazoa > Arthropoda > Arachnida > Uropygi > Thelyphonidae > Mastigoproctus > Mastigoproctus giganteus. The sequence continues at coordinate 22,865,163 of NC_143586.1, forward strand.
AGTATCGAATCGGGCCGCCTTTGTTTCGAATAACAGCAAGTGTGCAGCATGGCATGGATTGTATAAGGTGCTTTAGTGCGCTTTGGTCTAATTGTAACCATCCTTCCAGCAAAATATCGCGTAGCTGGGACAAAATTGAAGGACGAGGACTTCGTTGTCGAATAGCTCTCTTCAGCATATCCCACACATCCTCAATAGGATTGAGATTAGGTGAATGTGAGGGCTCGGGAAAATGGTGGAAATCGGTGTTATGTTCTCTGAACCATTCTTCAATGAATCTGGCACAATGCGCTGTTGCATTTTCATTCATAAAGTGGCCATCACCTTCGGGATAAAAAGTGAAACATTGCAAGGTGCAGTACATCCTTTAGAAAATTCATGTACTCTCGGATGACATTCGACTCTCCACCGGTATCAACGGACTCAGTCCATGCAACAAAACATTCCCCCTACCATAGTACCGCCTCCAGATGTTTGGATTGTCTTAAAAAGGCAAACAGGATCCATCGCTTCGTGAGGTTTTCGCGAAACTCTGTTCCTGTCATCAGTGCAAAACAAAGTGTATCGTGATTCTTCCTACCACATGACTTTCTTCTATTGTTCCACTGTCCAATCACGACGTTTTTGGTACCACTGCAAGCGGAATTTTCTATCATCGTTATTCTGTGGTACTCCATATGAGGAGCTAGCGGGAAACTTCGGACAGGTATAAGCTGCATTTATAGGGGTTGTATAAGAATTACCAAAAAGGTCACGACACAAGCTGCTCGCAATTATGGTCACATGACATCAGTATGGCGTATGATCCCCTCCAACGGCTAAATAGGCCTGACAGCGGTGAATCATGCTCGATATAAGGGTGTCTATAATGACACGACTCTAGCAATATGAACCTAACCCAGGGCCTCAGTGACAAATGGTAGACTCTTTAGAGTCTGGAAATCCACCAGGGTAATTGTTAAACATTCAATTAAATGCTTTTTGTAGAATTAATTTATTTCATATATTATACATGGTAATTACAATGACCTACATGGCTCTTCCTGCTGCAATACATTATACCCCGTATGTTGATAGCTGATATAATGTGAAGCCCACCCAACCCCTGGGGCTGTAGGGATGAAGTTTGGTAATAAACAGCTAATAATACTCACCTGCCAGGGCGAACTGCTAGACCATCATGATCCGAATTAGAATTACCTCATACTCAGTTGCCATCTACGAATAGCTACAAATTGCCCTAAGCCTCCGAATGGTACCAGCGATGTTACTAATCATTATAAAGCTTATAGGATTTGTCATAACAAGTTTCTGAGATGCTTTAGAAAGTGCCCTAATATGAAATGTTTCCAAATAAATTAATGAATAATGACATAAACAAATACAAATGCTTCCCTCACCGTTCGTATTCTGAACGCAGTGTCATTGGAGAAGAAATTGGGTCATTCTGCAGTTATTAACACAGAGTAGAAAGTTGTAAGGTAATATGTGCTTAGGACCATTACTTTACCACAGATTTTCTTCCGAGGATATTGACTATCCGAATTCTGGAGATTCTTACCCTCGGATCAAAGAAGGTGACTGAAGAAACTGAAGTGGGGGAGGGGGTCTTCTGTTTTCGTGGATAGAAGTTGGCATAAAAGTCTAATGTTAGGTATTATTATTATATAAAGCTCCGGTTTTACATTCAGAAAAGTGTGTGCGATTAGTCTAGAGATTGAGATTGTGACCGATCTAGCAGTTTATGTGCCTTTGATAAGCCAGTTCACATCTCAGGATACCTTTTTGAATATAAGGACAAATCGACAATAGAATATACGAATTTTACAGGTACAATTCACGGAATTATTATAGCTTTAAACAATAACAGTTATCCTGATCCTGGTTGTGTGGCTCAAACAGTGAGATGCAAACTCCCAAATCAGACCCTGTTTGTTGTTTTGCTAAGTATCATAATGATCTTGACCGCATGGTTTTCTGGCCGAGAATGCTAGCCATTGGTGCTCTTCGCGAAACCTCAAGTCGTTGGTGCATATATCCGTTTGAAATCAAGAGTCTACAGGAATTCAGAAATGGTAATACACTACTCGACAAAATTAAGAGAACACCTAGAAAACGTGGCGTAACTCGTGCAGCTTGCGATGAAGCAGGATAAAATTTGGTATGGTCGTGTACCATAAAATACCAATGAAATAAGGAGACAGCGAGATACTTCGGACAGGTATAAAGGGACATTCATAGGGATTGTATACAAATTACCAAAAAGGTCATATTATAGAAGTCAATAAAAGATGCTCGAAAATATGGTCACATGATATCAGTACGGCGTATGATTCCATCCATCTGCTAAACAGTCTTAACAGCCGTGAACCATGGTGTCTATAAGACTATGTGGAAACAAATCCCATTCTTCCATCATCGCAGGCCTTAGCTCACCAAGTGACCGAGAATTTGGCTGTCGGCGTGAAATGCGACGCCCTGGCAAATTGGTGTACAGTTCCGTTCTCTGAGGAGTACCATTTTAGCCTACAAACAGATTCTAGACGTTATTTCATCTGGAAACAGCGAGGAATGCGGTACCATCCCTCAAACATAAGAGAAAGCGACACTTAATATTATAATAATAATATTATTATTATTATTGGGGTTACCCGTAATTGGTTAATTTGGTTCTCTGGTCAATTTTCCTGTTTTTCTGGACAAAAAAAAAAAAAAAAACAGTTTCTTTGAACCCGGACCTTTTCCACCCAGTGTGGGGAGGACGGTGACGATACCACTGTGCTACCCGTACAGACTGTTAATGGGGTACAAACAACCACTTGCTTCTTTGCATAGAGTCGACTTGAAATGAGCCTTCTTAACACAATCCGGTTGGAAATCTTTTCAACTGTGGCCGCTGCAATCTCAAGAGACAGTTGATAACAGTTTCCTTCGTAAGGTTCTTTATTGCTGTTTGAGCTAGATAGCAATCTGTTCTGGTTGAAGTAGCCCTCGAGGAGCCTTGGCCAGCTGTTCTTGTAATGGTTTCTATCTTCTTAAACTGCTTCCATAGTTCGTAGATGACACTGCGCGACATATTAAGCCAATGTGCATCATGTCATCATGATGCACGTTGGCTTAATACATGATGGCAAGTCATCATGTAAAACGATGACTTGCCATCCTAAGTATTTGAGATGTAGCTGCCCCACTGAGCAAGCCAAAAAACGGGAAGGAAGTGATGTGTTCGCAACCGGTATTTTCATAAGCTTGAATAATTTGCATAATGTGCGGCTCTGTAAGGTGGTAGATCGATTTCTATTGGCTACTCAGAATTTGCATGCCAGGATGCCTATTATATCAAATATTCGCCTTCGGCGACACTTTTCTCAATAAAGTATTCAAGAAAAACATTTTGTTCTGTTAATATTTTCGATCAGTGTAGGAGATTCACACCAAAGCTGAAATAATGTTCTTTTGTTGATAAGTGCATTCATGGATAATGTGTTTTATGCCGTTCCTACATCCAGAAAACTAGAATAAGCACAGAGAAAACTAAGGCCATGAGGCATCAGTGTATTGCTTCATTAAACTGCGTATATGCCGCTGTTGCCTGGCATGAAAAACTTAATTTCCAGGAGATAAAACAGTGCATTCACTGCTTAAGACCGACTAACTCGGCCACGATATGAGAAAAATATAGTGTGATTATAATTCGCGAAATTATTATAAAAATACATTTATTTTGGTAATCGTATAGGACTATAATACTTGTACACAACCTTCCTACTGCTCAGCTTTCGAAAGGCTGCTCAGGATGAAGTTTTCATACAATCTTTAGCATAGAAACATTATTCAAGATTGACGAATTATACAGAGGACAGTTTACTTAAAGAAATTACAAATGCATCTTTACTTAGAGAGTACCAATACGAATTGTAAAGTCTCAGCGTTGTTATTAGAGTCAATATATACTTACAATCACTCTTGTTAGGATATGTCTTTTAAAACTTGTTTAGTTTTGACTTTTAAAATTGCATTCCTTTTGTCCCTATTTACAGATATCAGATTTACGACTGTTCTACTATTTGCTCTCTAAAGTTTTTGCGTTTAATAACTAATTCTAAGTAAACATGTCGTATATTAATAGTGTTTGGGATATTTACCAGTTTCTTTATGCATATGAACTTTCTTTCTGTTTTTATTTTTTATTTTTTCGTTTTCCCCCTTACAAAAAGAGGAAAGGAGGGCTTGCTGTGATTATGTGTACTCTTCGATTGCAACCGATCACAAGGTTAACACAAATCCAGGAACAACAAATAACTTTTCAGTTCCAACTATTTTTCCTCATCATTAAATGTAAATGATAGTCAAGAATTTATACCATGATGCCTGGTAGTTTCTTCGTCTGCGGCAAGATATTTCGCCAACTCAACAAGATAAATTGTCTTGGGTTGGTCTTGGTCCACTGGTTTTCATCGGTGAAACCATGGGGAGAATTTTTTTGGAAAGGGGACGTATTTGTATCCTGACAGTCCCTCTTACAAAACACACGATGAATTTACAACAGTAGCTTGGAAAAAAATACAGTAATCCCTTGCCAACCGTGGTGGGGATACACCCTGAAAAGTTTGCAGGTTGGCAACACTAAGGTTCCCTAGAAAATAGTAGTTTCTGGTAAAAACAATGAATATGCCAATGAAACATATAACGAAATCGAGTCCAAAACATGTCCGAAAAAATGCTGCTCGATATGCACGTATGCGCCCACATTGTGTATTTATACAGTGGACTTCCAATTATCCGGGGTGGTTGGGAAATTAACGTTCTCGGATAATGGAAACCCCGGATAATTCGCAAAATCAAAATAAAAAACCAACCATATGGTAAAACCAACAATACTATAGCTGGTTTTACATAAAATTTGCCCTCGTGGGTAGCACAGTTGGTAGAATTGCCTTCTCCCCACACCAGGTGGAAAAGATCTGAGTTCGAGTCATCTCCCATAAAATCTGGAGGAATTTTTATGGGCCTTTTTCACAACGTGGCTGAGTTAGTGATCTCGGGCGAGGGTAGAATTGCGTGCGTTCTGTGGCCAATTTGCTGTTTGCTGGACGAAAAACTTGAGTTTCTGGGAGAAAAATCACACTAGCCACTTTGTGAAAAAAGACCCACAAATTTCCTCGCGTCATTGTCGGAATTCGAACTGAGGTCTTTACCACCCGGTGTGGGGACTGTGATTATATCAACTGCGCTACCCAAAGGCACATTGGAGTAATTACAGACCAGTTAGTTTAACTTCTGTTCCGGGTAAAATAATGGAGTCGCTGGTTAAAGAGGCATTGCAGGATCATCTAGACAAGACTGCAGCAATAATTCAGACACAGCATGGGTTTGTTAAGGGAAAGTCTTGTCTGACAAATTTGATAGGATATTATGATGTGGTTACAAAGGAACTGGATGCAAAAAACAATTTTGATATCATATATTTGGATTTCAGGAAAGCTTTTGACACTGTTGCGCATGGAAGACTATTGTACAAATTGGAGCAGAATGGTATTAAGGGTAAGTTGCTACAATGGATAAAAGGATGGTTAAGTGCGAGAAGACAGAGGGTGGTAATCAATGGGTGCTGCTCTTCTTGGACTAATGTTATTAGTGGAGTCCCACAGGGTTCGGTGTTAGGTCCACTGTTGTTTTGTATATTTATCAATGATATTGATGAAGGTATATCAGGCTTAATGTCGAAGTTTGCAGATGATACAAAGGTTGGCAGGGTTGTTAATGACAGTAATGGCAGTCTGCTACTGCAACAGGATCTAGATAATTTGGGCAGATGGGCTAAGCAGTGGCAACTGAAGTTTAACCTTGACAAATGCAAAGTACTGCATATGGGTAGAAATAACCCCAGAGAAACGTACCAACTGTGTGGTACTACACTTAAGGTGGTAGAAAATGAAAAAGACCTGGGAGTAATTGTGCAGTCAGATATGAAGTTCTCTGAGCAATGCAGACAGGCTGCCAGGGCAGGTCATGGGGTTTTGTCAATGATATATAGGAATTTTGCTAGCAGGGAAAAGGAGGTGATTATCCCTCTGTATAAGGCAATGGTCAGGCCACGCCTTGAGTACTGCGTACAGGTCTGGAGACCTCATTTTAGGAAGGATGTAGATTTACTTGAGCGGGTACAGAGAAGGGCAACAAGATTGGTGAGGGGAATGAAGGGATCCTCTTACCAAGAGAGGCTTAAGTTCTGCAAATTGCAGTGGCTGGAGACTAGGCACCTGCGCGGTGATCTGATTGAGGTATATAAGGCCTTGAATGGATTGAGCACGCTGAATTCTGATGGGATCCTTCCACTTGTTCAGATTACGAACCTAAGGAGGCATAAATTCAAATTAAGAAAAGACAGATGTAGAATAGATGTGCGGAAATTTGCCTTTAGCCAGCGGGTGGTTAATTGCTGAAACAAACTTCCATCTGTCGTTGTGGAAGTTGATAGGTTGAATAAATTTAAGGAGGAACTGGACAGGCATTTGGACGGAATGGTGTGATTTTTTTTTTTTTTTGGCTGATGCTGCATAAGCTCATACATTTGCTTTCTTGCATCACATGCCACTACTACTACTACTACTACTACTACTACTACTACATTTCGCTGTGTACGTGACAGTTTGGTGCAGGTCGACCTGTCATGTACACTTGAAATGTGACAGTTTGGTGAAACACAATTTGGGGTGTCACATACAAACCAGAAATTAAGAACATCAATGAAGTAGAAAGTTTGGGAAACTAAGAGAAATTTTGGTGACTTAGACAGGAGAAATACAGAAATTTAAAAAAATAATACGAAAAAAAACCCCCATATTTTTTTATCCATTTATTATGTGTAACCGATACATCTCAGAGACAAGCTGAAAAGTAGGTATGCGCCTGTTATCTTCAGCATGATTGTCCCTCCATATTGTCATACTGTCACAATATGGACAGTCATGCAGAAGATAATATAATAGACGGATACTCAATCAATACACGCTGCTATTACAGTAAGGAGCAGTGTTATTCGGGTGCATGATTGGTTTTGGGGCCCCACATTCTTTTGTTATAGCTGTTTATACCATTTAGGAAACGCTTTGGAGTCCCCCTTCTGTCTTAATTATCCTCCTTTCTGTCTTCTGGTTTACCAACCCTTAATCACGGGCGTCGAGAGCCGTCACGGGCGTTGGCCAAAAATGCCTCACTTGGCTAGAGCGTTTTTTCCCCGTACGGGACCGAGATTCGAATTCCAAGCCCTCTCCATAATGCCCAGGAACACTTACTCGCCTGTACCCGTTCTGTTCCCGCCATTAACCCATCTACGGAATTAGCCTGTCAACAGCTATAACCGATTTCAATAAAAATATATATAACGGGTGCTGCAGAACGAAAGTAAAAAGACCAACATTAATCCGCCTTACTTTTCCTTTTGTGAGTTGAAAATACAACTCACAAAAGGAAAAGTCAAATTGGAAGTAAAGTAATTGAAAAGTCACTGTTTCCCAATCGCTAACCTGTCAGTGATACGTTTTTATGGGATCTCTTAAAAGAGTAGAATATGCATTAAAAAACGAGGTTGGATAGAGCGCACTGTATCATGATCACTAAATTTACAGTATGCCATGTTAAAATTTTTCATTTGCAGTCTTGCTTTTTCATACTGAATTTACTGAATCATCATACCCATCAGCTGTCTGTCACCAGACTGTCACGTACACCGAAATAACATGCACCGAATTGACATGCACCCAGTTGGGACGAGGTTTTGAGAACTCAAGGGTGTTTTCTCCAGGAATATTAAAAATATCTATAAACAATACTTGTAATGGATTCCACTATTTCTTCGTTATTCAACTTAGATTACCATCGACTTCCTCAAGCCATAGAAACTCTGGTTAATGCTCAATCCGGATAATCGGCAAAAATAGCTTCTTTTCGGATAAAGAAGTATGGAATTTCAAATGAAAGATGCTGTGCTTATTTGGCGTAAGTGAATACGTCCTTTGCACTTGGCATCAAGAACGTAGTTTAGACCGATGTGAAAAGCTTTTGGAGAAGCTGGAAAATGACATTGAAAAATAATAAACCAATAAACAAATACAGTGATTGTGCGGTGCAGGAGGCGGAGAGCCATCAGAATTTCCATCATGTAACTACATAAGTATCAAATTATATACAAAGTTTAATTAAAATATTATGAGTGGCCTTACAACATCTTTTAACCACACTCCAAGTTTTAACTGGTGTTACGCGCTGGTCTTGCGGAAAGCTGCTGTGGCTAAACATTGGTTTTTCTCATTTCGTCAGAGCATCATCTGCGTGAGATGATGCTCTGACGAAAAAAATCTTTTCAGGTGGTCTCAAAGGTTTCGCGAGGGAAATCTTGAAACCATCTGAGAAATTGCTGAGAAGACTCCTTCATTTGGTTTTGGTCAGCCCATTTTAACCGTGGATTTGTGCACGAGTCGAATGAGAGTAAAGTTTGTTCCATATACTGTATTCCGATGTGTAATGAAAGACAAGAATGAGTACCCGTTTCATCTGAGTTGTTCAAGAATGCTGTACTGGATCCTCCATTTTAAGCAAAAAAAATATAACAGGTAATCATGGGTGTATGGGTAAGACTCAGAGACCAAGGTTCAATGCTCCCAACAGAAAACAACGTTATCACGAAGGCTAAAAAAGGAGCGGGGAAAAATCACGTGTGAAGGTCATGCTGATTGCATTTTTGACAACCAGGGGAGGCTGTTATTAGAATTCGTTCTACGAGGTGTCACTACTAATTCAGCCTACTGTTACTAAGAAGGTTAAAAATGATCTGAGAACACAATCATTTTCAACGAAAAAGATTGCGAAAATAGCGAAATGGTTCTTTCTTTTACGGCAGTGCATCGTGTCGCATGTATTACGCCCATAATTAGGCGTCCGTATACCGTGTCCGTAATTTCGCATATTTATTTTTTTGTGTACATGCTGTTTTCTGGATAAAATCCA